>NW_009909533.1:161702-185168 GCF_000696875.1 Nestor notabilis
GAATGACACGGGAGCAGCTGTGTTTGTTTGATCTCCTCGCTGCCAGGTCTCCGTGCTTGGGGCTGGAAGGGCGGACGGAAGCTCCTAATAGAGGCAGAACTAAAGAAACATACAGAGCAGTTCAGTGTTACTGAGTCCACATCCACCGTTAGAGAGAAAAGAGTTAGAACAAGAGGGAGAGAGCATGAGGAAAAAGCCCAAGGAGGCTCTGGAAACTACAGCGTAAATACAAACAGACCCCATGTTGCTATGTGTTCCCTTTGCTTTCCAAAATGTTGAGAGAGCTTCGAATTATAGAATAGTTTGGGTTGGAAAGAACCTTAACATCATCCAGTTCCAACACCCTGCCATGGGCAGGGACACCTCACACTAGACCTTGTCACCCAAGGCTCTGTCCAACCTGGCCTTGAGCACTGCCTGGGATGGGACATTTAAACAGGGGAACACTTCTTTGGGCAACCTGTGCCAGCGCCTCAGCACCCTCACTGTGAAGAACTTCTTCCTTAGATCTAACCTGAACTTCCCCTGTTTCAGTTTGAACCCATCACCCCTGTCCTATCACTACAGTCCCTGATGAAGAGCCCATCCCCAGCATCCTTGTAGCCCCCTTCAGATACTGGAAGGCAGCTTGGCTGTAGGCTTCCACTTCCTCTAGAGGCAGGGGAATGACACCACAAGAAGTATTACTGCAGAGACTGAGGCTTTCTGCGTGAGGAAGGGAAAACCAAGGGGCCTCCCACAGTTTTGGTTAAGATGGTTTGAGACAGCAAACAAGTGCAAAACAAATATAAACATATGATGTGGGGGATGTTTAGTGGGTCTGGAATCAAGAGATTCTTTTCAGGTGCAAGACATGGTGGGTTTGGGGATTGCTTTGAGCAACCCAAAAGGGCTAGGGGATGAAATACGGAAATAGTTAGGTTTCTTCACATGGAAGCAGTAGCTGGGCTTTAGTGGTGGACTTAGCAGCCCTGGGGTAATGTTTGGACTTGATGTTCTTAAAGGTCTTTTCCAATCTAGTTGATTCCATGGTTCTGTGGTCTCCATGTACACTCCGAGAGAGGTTTATGGATTCAGTACTAAATGCTGGTTACTACTGCAGAGCATACCAAGCAACTAGAGTTGTGCTTTCCACCTCCTTCAGTATCTGTAGGCACCTGGAGCTGCTCAAACCCGGCTTTCATGAAAACCAGAGACAATGGATAAATAAATTCCTGGGGATTTAGGGACCATATTTTCAGACTACCTTTCTTAAACTGGATTCCTAATCTCTGCATTTATAAACTTCATTTTAAAAGTCTTCAATTCTAGAACGAGACTGTTGAAAGTGCTCCAGGTGTTCAGTGTGAGCACACTGGGATAAAAGTGCATGGGAATGGTCATACTGGACCACACAAAAGGTCCAGTCTTCTGTCTCCAACAGGGGCTTGAAGTTGACTATATCACTTTTAAGTCAAGTTGGGGAAAACTTTTGGTTGTGCAGATGTAAACACGAAGTGTCATCACTGGAATATTGTCCAGTGACTCATGCTACAACCCAGGTGGTGACAAAAAGTTCTTCCAATGAATTTTTTACCTGTCATTCACCGAATGTCACCAAAATGTAGCAGGAGTTCCCCTTGGAGTTGGTGCTGTCGTATATGCATATTTCTCACAAAGTACCTCAGCTGCCAGTTCCCATTTAAATATCCCTAGCAAGCTGGAGAAGAGAGCTGGGGATTAAAAAGCAAATGGAGATTGTGAAATGCGTTGCTGGTTATGCAAACTCCTGATGAGTGTCTTTCCATTTAAACGAGTGTTTTGGATGGTTTAGAAATGTGGAGGTTTCCCCTTTGTTTCTGTTGTTGATACCCTCAAAACCATCAAGAGAAATGCAGTGGGAAAATTAATGTTTCTCTGCATTTTTGCGTGGGGAAATGTATCGAATCAGAGCATAACCATGGTAGTTGTGTATCTCAGAGGGATCTCAATGGAGTGCAGAGCACTCACAGCTTTGCAAATCGGGAGTTTGTGGGAAAACCCTGCTGTATCCGACTGCATGTCCAGAATGATGCACCTGAGGTCCTGAAATGAGAGGCACATTTGGACCTCTCTTTTGGTGAGCACAAGAGGGAGTCAGATGTCTCCCAGCCTTTGTGCAGTGGGGAATGAAGGACTGATGATGTAGAGAACACATCCAAAGGGGATGAGGGCTCAGAAAACCTCAGTTTATCCTTTCCACTTCTAAATCTCTGGTGAGATTATATCATGGTCTTAGCACTGCCTAGCTTGCTGGGTGAGAAGACACGATGAGCCAGAAGGAGCTGAAATCCAGGTGCAACCATTGCAGCAAGTAACTCTTTTCATCATCATGCTTCCTATAGCATGATTTCTCTAGCCAAGTGTTTCTACACTGCTTTACTGGTATATTTTTCTCTCTATTACTGAGAAGAGGGAAGGGAACAACAACACAACTCAACTGAGCAAGGTGTTTCTTGCAGGGATACAGGTGCTGTTAGCATGACCTGAGATAGACTCCAGCAAGCTCTGAGTCCAAAAACCAGATCAAAGTAAGGGTGCTGGGAAATACAAATGTATACCCTGTTTTTAGATAACCTTCACACCGCACCAGCTAGCACCTCATAGCAGGCACTATCAACACAGAGCTGGAGATGCATCCCACACAGGCAAGCAAGAATTAGGATCCCTTTACTGTGAATGGGTTTTAATAGGAGAGAAAAACTTGAGTAGCAAGTTGTCGAGGGATTTCAAGGGATCACAGTTAACTTTCCAAAAGGAAAATTCAACTTGTGGCTCTTTTCTTCTTCTATTTTTTTAATAGTGTTTTCTTATTGACTGATTATGATCTTTCCAAAAGGGGAAAAAAAAGGGCCTTGCAGCACACTTGGTCTGAAGGGCTTGAATTAGGTGTTATCAAGAATCTCCCTGTAGCCAACCAGCTAATTTCAGTGGTAGAACAAGAGAGCTTCTGTTAACATGCTGCAACTGAACTCCTGCTGCTCTTTCCATGGCAGGTGTGGGCCCAATACCTGTTTATCAAGAGTCTTACTTATATAAAAGTAAAAAGTGCAGGAAACTAAAAAATCTGAGTCACTGTCTGCAAAACTCCCAAATAAAATGTTTTATTTTCCAACCAACCCAGTTTTCCTTATTTAAGCCCAAGGAAAAGAAAGAAAGAAAAAGAGAAAACTTGGTGTGAACCCTGACCTTTGGAGGTGTATTCCCCCCTGGGTGATTCATCTGTTTACCTTAGGACAATTAAATGTGAGTCAGTTTAAATAAACTTTAAAACCAAAGGGAAAATATGCTAAAAACAGACCCAACCCCACCCCTTCTCCTATGAGGGACTAGCTGAGAAGGATGAAAGAATGCAACACAGATCCCATTTTCAGGAAAATCCTCAGGAATCTGGAGCCAGGTGGCAAGTCACAGTGGATCCTGTTCCCGGCCAGGAGCTGGAAAGTGGAGGTGCTCCAGGTTGGACCATCACCAACTATCCTGGGCTGCATCAGAAACAGCGTGACCAGCAGGTCGAAGGAGGTGATCCTGCCCCTCTGCTCTGCTCTCACGAGATCTCTCTTGCAGTACTGTGTGCAGTTCTGGTGTCCTCAACATAAAAAGGACATGGAGCTGTTGGAGCAAGTCCAGAGGAGGCCACAAGGATGAGCAGGGGCTGGAGCACCTCCCGTATGGAGACAGGCTGAGAAAGTTGGGGCTGTTCAGCCTGGAGAAGAGTAGCTGCGTGGAGACCTCAGAGCAGCTTCCAGTGTGTGAAGGGGGCTACAAGGATGCTGGGAGGGACTCTTCATCAGGGACTGTAGTGGTAGGACAAGGGGTAATGGGTTCAAACTGAAACAGGGGAAGTTCAGGTTAGATATAAGGAAGAAGTTCTTTACTGTGAGGGTGCTGAGGCATTGGAACAGGTTGCCCAAGCAAGTTGTGAATGCTCCATCCCTGGCAGTGTTAAGGCCAGGTTGGACAGAGCCTTGGGCAACATGGTCTAGTGTGAGGTGTCCCTGCCCATGGCAGGGGGCTGAAACTAGGTGACATTAAGGTCCTTTCCAACCCAAACCATTCTATGATTCTACATAAAGGTTGTTCCCATGCTGCCACCAGCAGCAACTGGCCACTGCTAATAAACTGATGCAGGGGCCATCAGAGTCGTTAACCCCAGTGCAATAGAGTTAAATGCTTCACCTTTAGGCTACCAGTGGCTTCAAGGAATTTCGGTTCACTGGTGACCCAAACAGCTTGAAGTACTTGGCACTGACAGCAGCTGGGGAAACACAGCAAGCACCCAGAGGTTTGCAGCAGATGATTTTATCATCTGGAGATAAAATCACCAGAGAATTACTAACTGATGCCGATGGGAAGAGCAAGAAGAAACTCCCCTTAAATAAAGCAGTGCTAAATGCTAAATGTCAGGGTTTCTGCCTGCAAGAGATGTGGCAGCTGCAGGGTGTAGCTCTTCAGAGGCCATTAATGGAAAGAATCAAAGCTGCTCTCAGAGGCTTCAAGCAGAATTGCCAGTGCTGGTAACATGTATGTGTCAGCTCTGAGACTGGCCAGAAAGTGGTGGGATTAAACACAAATAACCCTGTATTTGGGCAAGTATTTCACTGACTTTTGGTTTCTGGGTTGTTGAAGGACCTTCAAATCACACTAGGAATAGAGAAAAAAAGTGAGTGAGGGAAAAAGCATCAGCATTGTGGAGGAATGTTCTCATCCTATGGATCTTCAAGGAGCACACCACGGACTCTGAAATTCGTAGTACAGCCCTGGGAACTGGGGACCTGGCTGAGAAGAAATGTGGCCTCCCCTTCTCTCAGCACAAACAGGCAAAGGCTCAAGGGATTCCTTGCTATTGCTCTGAGTGCAGGCATCCTGCAGTGCCTCTGCATAGAGAGGAACACATTGCTCCTCTTCTTCAATGCATCCAGGGGTGGAAAGAGATCAGGCTGTCTTCTGCCTGGAGGATTTAAACAATCCAAGAGGGTTTTCCCATATTGTTGACAAAGTAGTCTCTAATGATGTGTCAGGTGACTTAGGGATTATGTCTGATGGGCAGTTCAGTCCTGACATTGCTTCTGACATTGCAGAGAGTTGGATTAGATGACCTTTGAAGATCCCTTCCAACCCAAACTATTCTATGATTGTGATGAGTGCTGTGCTTCCCGTTGACCATGGGGCATAGGGTCTCTTCTGGCTGTGGCCACCAGAAGCTACTGACAGAAACTTTGTGCAATGTGCATGAAGAGGAGAAGCAAGTAGGACCCTCCAGTGCTGGCCGAGGCTCTTCCAAGAAGCTTATTCCTCACCTCCCCACCATTGTTTCATGCTAGAGAGGAGCTGTGGGAAAGAAAGACGGGAGCTGCTCGATCGAGTCCAGAAGTGGCCACAAAGGTAATCCGAGGGCTGGAGCAGCCAGGCTGAGAGAGTTGGGCTGGTTCAGCCTGGAGAAGAGAAGGCTCCTTAAGGGGAGACCTTTGAGCAGCTCCAGTGCCTAAAGGGGGCCTACAAGAAATCTGGAGAGGGACTTTTTAGAAGGGCACTTAGTGACAGCACAAAGGGAATGGCTTTAACCTACCGGAGGGGAGACTGAGGTGAGATCTTAGGCAGAAGCTCTTCCCTGTGAGGGTGCTGAGGCGCTGGCACAGGGTGCCCAGAGAAGCTGTGGCTGCCCCATCCCTGTGTTCAAGGCCAGGTTGGACACAGGGGCTTGGAGCAACCTGCTCTAGTGGAAGGTGTCCCCGCCCATGGCAGGGGGTTGGAGATGGATGAGCTTTAAGGTCTTTTCCAACCCAAATCAGTCGGGGATCCTATGAAGGACGTTCTGGTAAAGAATCTACATGAAAAATGAGGATGGTTCCTCCTTTCATCAGCAGGCAGAGAACATGACTGTCATTGTTTGTAGCTGCTCCTTCCTCTTCCTGGGTGTTAGCAGCCATTCACCATCTGTTTTGGCACCTGAGTACAAAAATCACAACAGTAGCCAAATTCAAAAATCGGCACCCAGCATTAGGGGTCTTCATCTACTACTTGGAGAGCTTCATTTCAAGGAGGACACCCAGAGGTTCCTCACAGCATGCAGGTATGCTCCTAGGGACCTGGGAACAAGGACATTCTGGAAGTAGAAATTTCACAGGGAGGAGGTGTGTGCAAAGGCAAATAAGTCTGTTCCCAACCAAGGTGCTGTAGGTGTGACTGTGTGACCAGGGCTTTGTGTGTGCCAGTGCTCAGCACAAAGCTGCCAGGCTGTATTCCGAGCCTTTCCTGGGAGCTGTTGTTGTGTTCCTTTTGAACAGGGCAGAGTATGTCACACAACACAGGCCATGGGACCTTGAGAGGTAGATATGCAGCCCTCTCGCCAGGTTCTTCGTAGGCAGAGAGTGTATTTTGGGTTATAAAGCAGGCAGGGCTGTCTCGTGGGGAGTTGTGAAAACTGGAAAAAGCCTTTTGAATTAATTTGGTGCCACTGAAATGTAACTGCCTGCATGTTGTTGAAAAGGTTTTGAGCAGACTCTCCACTGCAAAAGGCTTCTGTGTCACATCACTGAGCATCCGGAGCCCTGGTAGAGGGAGTGCTGGGTTGGCTTGATTCTAATGGGCACATATGTCTGCAGCTGTGCTAGCTGGTCCAGAGCTAAATGCTCTGTCATAACGTATCAAGCCAAAAATGTTCTGCAAACAAAGCCACTGTCAGTGCAACAAACAGAAATTACCTGGTAGTCTAAACTGTAGGTAAGATGGAGTCATTCACTATTTGGTGTATCTAGGAACAAGGAGCAAAATCACCTGCATGACCATATATAAACAGAGTACCACTCATGAGCTACACACAAGCCAACTGCTGTCTGCACAGACTGATGGTCTTTGGGCACCAGAGCTGTCTTTTTGTTCTGCTGTTTGACCAGTTCCTTAGGAAAGCAGGACCCTAAGCTGCAACATGGTTTGGTGAATGGCCCAACCTGCTCTCTTGCAGGGATCTTGCCACACTAATGCACGTTGTTCAGGCTCGGGAGTGGGTATGAATGCACTATAACGTTTATGCTCCCGCCCTTTCATGCCAGAATATGAAGATGTGGGTTGTGATGGCATTTTACATGTCACAGTCACAATAACCTCATTGCCTCTCCAGAAGGCCACATACTCGTACTTGTCAGTAGATGGCACTATTTCTATTGCCTGTCCATACATACGGCCACGTCTCTTTTCCAGAGCTCCCTGTAAGGCTGAGCGGGGAAATGAGGCTTCCCCAAGGAACAACATTTCAGGGAGCTGTGGTCAGAGCTGCTGGAGTCTGGAAGGTGGAGGCACGCAGTGCAAGTGGGAATTCCTCCTTCCCGGATAGCAGCGCTCTTGTTTCAGGTCGTTCCTGTAGCTGGCAGCCTGTGGATGTGGTGGATGAGGTGCCTTTTTTGGGAGAGCATCCATACTCCTGGGGTCTGTCATCCACCCTCCTCTCCTGGAGTCTGATCTTGCCTCTTGCCTCCAGTGCAGTCAAATCATAGAATCACAGAATGGTTTGGGTTGGAAGGGACCTTAAAGATCATCCAATTCCAACCCAAAAGAGTTGAAGTGATTACATAGGGCTCATGTTGGATAGTATCAAAGAGCCAGGTGTCATCAGCGAGGCTATCAAGATGCTTGGTCTACATCTGTGTGCAAATGAGCTCAGATTCATCCCTCAGCATTTTCTCTTCTGAGCCCTTTTATGTTATTCTAAAACTATATAATTCACTGCCAGCAGCCCCTTGATTTGTTTAGGCTCCACACCAGCATTACCAGCTCATTGCAGCGGGTTGGACTAGGTGACCTGTGAAGGTCCCTTCCAACCCAAACTCTTCTGTGATTCAATTATTCTACTGTGTTTGAGAATTAGTATCATCACTTATACAACATGAATCCCAGCTCATCGCCTACAGGACTTTCAGTGCTGCAGGCTGTATAGCTTCTGCTTCTGAGCACATCAGTCTGCATAGAGGAAAGGCAGGAGTGGATAAAAGAGAACCCTGCGTCTTGGATTGCTTTCATGCCCTGTGGATTTATGATGCACATCTAGCAGAGTGACTCCCAGATGGGTCCATTGAAACATGTTCCTTTAACATTCTGATTTACTGCTCTGCATTCAAATACCCAGCCTCTTAATTAGAGATAGCATCCTGGGATTATAGCCCCAAACAATTATTGGACTGTTATAAAACTCCTTCAAATAGTCCTGCCCAGCCATTTCTTGTTAGGTAATGACTAGCTAGAATGTTCCTGCCTTCGCTTTCAGACCTCATCATTAGTGACCTCAAAACAGGTGAGACTGCAGCTTCGTGAGATATGGGAGTTCTAACATAATCTCTTTGCACTCAGCAGCCATTAGGTCAACAGAGCTCTACTAACACGCTGTGTGTTTACACAGCTTCCAACAGTTCAAAAAGCCAAAGGAGGATCACAAGTCTATCTTCAAGCCAAAGGGGAGAAAGATTGACACAGGGTTGTAATCATCAGTGTCTGAAAAAAGCCTTCTCATCTGTTTTTAAGCGTGTTCAAACAAGATGTGACTCTTTGTACAACAGGGGTGCAGGGAAGGTGGGCAAATGCCATTCTTGTGGTTTAATTAAGGACCTCAATGAGGATCTAACAAATGCAGTGCAAGTTGTGCCTAGTGGGTCTTGCATGTGTGTCGGGAGGGAGGGAAGGAGGGGGGATACCGGGGAGGGTGGAAAGGGTGTGGGATGTGAAGGACGGTGTGTGGCAGCTGTTCACAGCAAATACTATTCTAGCTCATGGCTATGTGTTCCAGCCCTGTTGGAAAATTACATCTAAATAACAGATCACGAAAGAGCAACCCTGACAAAGCCTGTAATTTAGTCCCAAGAGGAAATTCTTCATTCATCAACTGTACAAGAGGCTAAATTAGTTCTCTGCTGGACGAGGCTTTGCTGGCAGTTTGCTCCACGGGTCAGCCCTACCTTCAGAGCAGGTCCCACTGGGGAACCACTGTGGCCAGGGACAAACCTGCTCCCAGCCCATTGCACTGAGAGGGATGCCCAGGGCAAGGGCTTCACTCTCACATGTGTTTTGGGGATTGTGGGGAGCAACTGGCACTGTCTGAGGTTGTTGGACAAGAGGGGTTTGTCCCAAGGTGGAGCATCACCCAAAAGCAACTCTCCGTTCCCATCAGAGCTCCTTGTGGGCTTTGTTGCTTGGTTTCGAAGGACAAGGAAGATGCTCTCCTGCTATAGCAGGTCTGTCAGTGGAAAGCTCTTTCACAGCTCATTACATGTGCTGGTGTCAAGATCTCTCTGTCTTCTTGTGCTGTCTGGACAGGGAAAGGGCACCCAAAGGGCTTCCTGGCCAGAACAGTTTGTGAAAGACAGACCTCCACAATCCGAGGGCTCCACCCCTGTATATGTGGTGTTTCCTTTTATCATTGCAATAGCAAGTCTTTTAAAAGTTGACTCCATGGGTTTCTTCTTCATGCTTCCCTTGCACTCAAAAGCGAGGTTTGTTCAGTTTCTTCCTTTACAGCTATTGCTATTTATCAGGTGCACTTAGCAGCTCTCCCATCTCCAGAGGCCTGGTGTGGCTGTGGGAGAGTAAATCAAAACATCCAGGTCCCTAAGAGGTGCACTGCACAGTTCGAATACATCAAGGGTTCTTTTCTCTCTGTGCTTTGAATCCGATTCCTCTACTTTCACTCATGCTAAGAAGTATCATTCCCAAAGAGACATCCTATTTATACTGGGAACTCATGAAAGCACCATGGAAAGTCAGGAAGTCTTCAGGATCAGTCCCAAATTGTAACTGTATTACAAAAGGATAGAGTACCTAAGTGCAAGAGGACTAGCTCTAGCTGTATCTGCTCAGATACCTCTGAAATCCTCTCCCTGTACCTTAACTTCCCTGTGTCGAGAAACATTCTGCTATTCTAATGCAATTTGCAAGCTAGTTTGCATATTCAAAAGTTTATTCTTGATAGGACTTTCATCATCATCTATAATGTCCAGTGCTTCCACCCAGTATCTTCTTTAACCTGTTGATCAGTTCCAGGTGTTTTCAAGATAGTACAAATAAAACTTATGGATAATTATGGATGATTTCTGCCAGCCTATGTTTATTTATGTCTGGAAATATAGGGACTTCTATCTGCTTAGAAACAAGCTGGTCATCTGCCTGCCCTTATAACTATTGAATCCTTACAGCTATTAAATCTGCTTTGACCAGATTCTTGGCATTTGGTCACAGTGATCTTCTGTAGCAATGTATCTTCCAGGGTAGCTATAGAGGAAGGTATTGCCTCTGGTTTTAGTTTTCTTTTATCCTTTCTTTTAGTTTCACTGCATGTTTTTTTCCCATGTGTTAAGGGATGCAAAATGGGTCTGAGGTGCTGCCCACCCCCTTCCACTCTTTAGAGCAGTGCTTCTGTTGCATCTCCACTTCTTCCCTGTTACTTACAGAAGAAACACCCCTACATTTTCCAGACTCTCTACAGAAGCTTGTCATTCCATTTCTCCTTCCTGAACCCACACCCTCTTCAGAGTCTATTACTTGCTGTTCCTCGGAGATAAGGGTATGTTAGCAAATACAGTGAGCAGTTTCCCCTTTGGTCTGAGTGGTAAATCAGTATTTAAGGCCTTGTGGGATTTTTTTCCTTTAGGAGGAGAAATGGATGACACAAGCCAGGTATGCACCTTGACACAACCTGTTTATCTGCAAAATGCTTGAGCCCCAAACACAACAGGAGCAAACAGTGGAAAGTCCTGTTGCTCGTAACATTCGAGTCTGTTCTGCCAATCATTCCTGAGCCGCAGGGAGCTGTGCTGCTCTGCACCCTGTCATCCACTGGGCTTGCTCCTTTCTGTGCCACACAGCCCCTCCTAGATGTTGCCAAGCAGTGCTCATACCCATTCAGTAGCAGACAGGGTAACCACCTCTGCCCAGAGCTTTGTCTCCAGATCAGACCTTGGCAGGGATGGTGGCTCCTATTGTTTCCAGCTACCTCCCTACATAAATGACTTTCTCCTTTCACACACAATAAAAGAGACATCTGACACCCGCTGGCTTTGTGCAAAGCTGTTATTTGCTCTAGACCAATGACCCAGTTGACGGCAGCCATTAACTCACATTAAAGGAACCCCATTACTAGAATATGTTCAGTCTGGTTTTCTGTCACATCCTTCTGCTTCTTAATACTTTATTTACTTATTTGGCTCACGGTACCAAGTATGGAGATCTTTGTTTCAGCTGTTTGAGCTTAGTTCTCCCAGGCCACAGGCAATGACAGGTAATGTATATGCCAAATGCAAGTGTGAGTAATTTTCCACTGTACTTTGTAGTAGGCATTACCTACGCTTGTCATCAGTGAATTTTGTCTTCCCATTCACCCGCTTGTCCCAGGCTGTTCTGAGTTTCCCTGTAGTCTTCACTAGTGATGATGATAGTAAATCACTGGTTCCCACTGGCAAATTTTGCTATCTCAGTGTTGACCCATTTTCTGGAGAAGGTATGTCTGTATGAGAATACACTCACTTTGCCTGGAAGTCTGTTTTAGGCAAATGTCATTTATGGGACTGTCCTGTCTAGGGCTGAAACTAAGCCCAAGACTCTTCTGATGTGTAACGAGCTGTGTAATGGGACCTTTTCTCTGTTCAGATAGCAAGGAAAAGCTGTTTTGTTAGTGTGGTCCGAGGGAACAGAAGTGAAGCCTCCGAAGGCAGGAGGTTCCCAGCTCAACACCACAGCCCAGTCACTCTGCAGGACTTTGCAAAGCCCTGCAGCAGTTTCTCAGCCCTTTCCCACTCCTCTCCTGTCTTATGGGGTTGTCCTGAGGGTTAACCATCAGAGACACATCATCTTTCTTTTGTACTAAAAGAAAGACTCTTCATTATGTCTACATGAAAGAGCCCGAAATGGAACAGAAGTGGCCTATATGGAGCATTGCCGCACTGAGGATAAGTTACAGATGTAATAAACATATAATGCTTGCTAAATGGAAGGCATTATTATTCCTACCAATGGAGATGGCAGCAAACCCTCCCGTGTCCTCAAAGTTACATTGTTTTTGTATTGTCTCATACCTGGCAAATCCAACTGTGGTACCTTCTGTTACTCTCTTTCTTTCCGACAGTCTTGGTTGGAGTGTGGAAAATGTAGTGGTTTCAGCTGAAGGTCAGGCAGGCCACAAAGCACGGGGAGAGTGCTTCTCAAATTCAGCTCCTCACCACATTTATTGCACTGAACTCACTTTCACTTTTGCATTGGCCATTCAGGAGAAAATGAATATCCTGTTTCATAAAGCAGCCATCAGGAGTGCAATTTTCACCTCCCTCTTAGTTACGCGATGGAGTAATAAGGGTGCAACAGTGTTTGCATGAGGTATTAAAGTGAAATGGTAAAGGCTTGGTTTACTTTTCAGTTGAGAGGGAGGAACTGAGTGCTGATGCTGAGACTCATGCTGAAGGTCACATACCTTCTTGTCATGGGACTGAGACCAGATCTCCTAAGTACTGACCTCTGCTCTCACCATAAGAGCACTCTTCCTTCCAAGACAGGAGCTGGTGAAAGCTGATCTCACACGTCCAGGTGAAATTGTTACCTAGCAGCTTCTTGGAAACATGAGTTATTCCTCTTGCTGGGAACAACTGAGGGTAAGACCTGGATTTCATGCTGTTCTTTTGGTATTTAAATAAAAAAACCCCAACAACTGGGAAACTGTTTAAGCTGCTGACTCATAACCATACCCGTTACATGGCTAGCAGCTTTCATCTCAAATTGCTTTACAGCCTGGACCAGAGCTTGTCCTCAAACTGAGGCCTGCAAAGTAAGCTCTGCTTGCTAATGGATGGTATTACAGGCAATGGATTGTAATAATAATGCCTTGCATTGGTCGAGCATTATGATATGTCAAGCAATAATGGATGGCAACACCAACAACACCAGCAACCCCAGCACTTTCAGAGTGTGTCTTGTCAGTGTGTGCGTTGCCAGTGGCCGTAGGAGCAGCATCTGCCATCCAAAGCCAGGAGCTGAACTCTGCAGGGTTGCCTCAGTGACTGTCTCTGAACTGGCACAGTATTTCCTGGTATGGCTTCATCTCAGGTTTTCCTCATTTGTGCAAAAAGTGACGGCCTCCTGGAGTGTAATTTACTTTATAAAGGCTAAAAAGTGCCCAGCTGGTGTCACTCTGGGCCCTGGCCAAGAGGGAGTTCATGAACTGGTGAGCTTGTAACTGGCCTTAAAGCCTGTAGAAATGCTGTGCAAAAACATGTAGGTGATTAACATTTCTTTTCCCTTCTTCCTCTTCTTTTCATCCCAGGACACTGCTACACTTTTAATTGATTGCTTAAAAAAGGTGGCAAGTGAAATCCCTGACGTGACATTTCTGGCTCCAAGCTAAAAGAGTGGGACACATTTTAGGGACTTGCATAGATCTATTCATATTTGGTTATTCCTCTCTGGAGGACTGGACTGTCTCATAAGGAGTTCTCCAGAGGGATGCAGAAGGGATGCTTCTGAGGAACTTAAAGATTGTGCACACCAGGTTGACCACAGCACAGTCATTGCTTCAAATGTGGTGGAATATGCAATAGTGAAAGTCTCTGTCAGTGGGAACCTGGAGAGAGATTTTCTGTCCTTGCATCTGATGATGTGACCACAGCCTTTTCTTTTTAAAATCTCAACATAGGCAATAGATGCAAAGGATAAAAGGGTATCTATTGCCTGCCAGCTCAGACTGAAAGTTCCTCTGGGCAACACTTACAGCACCTAAATCTGTGAGAGCTTGCTTCAGCTTCTGGGTGGTAAAACACCACATACGTTATTTCCTGAAGGGGATCTGAGTGGCTTATGAGGAGTCGTGTGAGGAAGGACTAAAGGAACTCCAGTGTTTTGCTCAATTGGGATTCCCATGCTCTTCTCCCACCCCTTTTTGCCACCCCACTGCAAATGTACATAGTAAAACCAATAAAGATGACCTCGGTCATGTCTAGAATAGAAACGCTTCACAGTGTGTGCTATAACGGTACAACGCTCCTTGCCTGAGCACAGCTATACAAGGAAAGCTGTACTTTGTAGCTGCACACAACGAAACCACCCTGCCACCCACCCTCAAACACCACAGCCTGTGGACCAGCTAATGTGCCACAGCCATCACTGCTGTCTGTGAAGGGGATGGGGCAGCACAGCCCTGCCTGGGGCTGCCCTCCCTGCCAGGAGCAGGCTGCTGCTGGGATTCAGGAGTACAGCGGTGCCAGGGACAGACAAGCCAGGTTGTTCACATCCTGGTCAATGGAACGATCACTCTACAAATGAATGCCTGAATAGCTTGAAAAACATCTCAGGTAACTCATTCATTTTTGCAAGAGTTGCTATGACACTGTAGTGATAGGACAAGGGGTGATGGGTTTAAACTTAAACAGGGGAAGCTCAGGGTGGATATAAGGAAGAAGTTCTTTACAGTGAGGGTGCTGAGGCACTGGAACAGGCTGCCCAAAGAAGTGATAAATGCTCCATCCCTGGCAGTGTTCAAGGCCAGGTTGGAAGGAGCCTTGGGTGACATGGTCTAGTGTGAGGTGTCCCTGCCCATGGCAGGGGGTTGGAACGAAATATCTTGAGGTCTTTCATAGAATCCTAACCATTGTATGATTCCATGACACAAATGCTGCCTTTACCTGTCAGGAATAAAGGAGGTAACATATCTGCTTGCATATGAAAGACTTGGGTACTGTGAACTTATAATTGCGTGCACTCACGTTTAGCATCATTATCCTCTCGCATTTTATCTTTTTTTTAACATGAGGGCTTGCCCCACAGAGCCTTTCCACTGCCAAATCCACAGCATTTGTGTTAGAGCACTTCAGCAAGACAGAAGTATGTGTTGGTATCTGCAGTCTGGATTGTAGTGACAGCTCGGGATGGATTGTGCTCTCCTATCTCCTTTTGTGATCCTGTATGGAAAAGGGGTGTATATATATGTTTAATACATGGCATGAGTCAGCCGTGGCTCTTTCTCAGCCAGGTCTCTGTTTCCTTCACACCTGAGGACCAGGGTGTTTGTCTCTGCAGTGACTCAGTGACACAGAGCATCCCAGGGTATCTAGACACCCATCTCACTTTGCTTTCAGGGAAGGAGGAGCCTCATTGTTTTGGAAGGACCTGCATCACGTCTCTCCTGTGAGCATGCTTCAGAAAGTTTATGTTCCATGTGAGCACGTGGAGAAGCTGATATTTGTCAGAGTCCAGAGATAAGTCAGCTTTATTGCTGATTGTCACAGATTCACTTTTTAGAGGATGGGTTACAGCAGTATCACTGCTAGCTGCTAAAAGAAGAAGGGAGGGGAAAGGGCTGGTGCTCTTTTGGGGAACAAGATTAAGTTTCTTGTAGTGATGGCAATGCTTCAAGCAGAATTTCCTATGCTCACTTTACTCATATGCATTTCATGACTGTAAAGCAAAAAAGCTTACATGAAAAAAGGTAAAGAGCAAGGTGAAAGTTTTGCCAGCTGTCATTTTTCACTTGATTCCCATGTTATTTCCATCATAGAATCATAGAATAGTTAGGGTTGGAAAGGACCTTAAGATCATCTAGTTCCAACCCCTCTGCCATGAGCAGGGACACCATCATCACTGTGTAAAGCCTGGATAGATAAGCTTGTAGTAAACATGCCCGTGTTTGCATATGTGAATGTGTGCATATGTGAAAGGTGCACAATTTATATATTGATCTCCAGAGGCTTTGCTAAAACATTGAAGGTTTACCACCAGGTCGCTTGCTTTTGAAGGAATTAATTGGTATAATAAGTGGAATCTGCTCTCTCAAAGACATCACTCATTGCGTTAAGAGAATTAGAGGGGATGGTGCTTGGATGCCAGTCTATGTGGCCTCATAGTCTGGGAATCGGGAAAGCCACCAAATCCAACTTTTACCCCTAATCAGGCTAAAAATCAGTGTCGGGATAACAGAAATTTCCAGTGTCTGGCAAGTATTTAAAAAGCAGATTTAGTCCTTGTGTCTGTCCTTACAACCCACAACCTCTAGTAGGGTAAATGAAATGAATTGGAGAACAAAATGTGGTCTCACTTCAAAGGAGTCCTTTAACATAATTAGTGGCAAAGCCCATGACAATAAAGGTGAAAATTTGGGTATTTTTCCAATTTGGGTACTTTGAAATTATTATTCTTTCCCCAGTTATCATCAGTGAATTTACTAGTACAACCTGGGGTAGGAAAGCTGACAGTTTGAGATTGCATTCATTTTTTTGCAGTGCCTACAGAGGATTGGGCTGTGTGGCTCCGCCAGGGATGCAGTTGGCCAGAAGCCACCCTAACAGCAGCCAAGAGAAACCATTTTTGGGGAGGAAAGTGTGCAGTAGGTCACATAAAAGTTAACCCATCCCTAAAGCAGTAAAATGTAGATTCTATGCCCTGAAGGTTCAAAAGGCTTATGCATTCAAAAGCTTGTGTTTACTTTTTAAATGCTTACCATTTGTAGCTATTGTATTTCTATAATATTACCCTTTGTATCTGTTGTGTTTATTATTTTTCTATAGATAAAGTTTATTTTTTAAACTTTATTCTCACTCCATTCATGAGAGCACTGTAATCCTGTGTTGAACAGTGGCACTACCTAGATTTGTGCTTTATGGAAAGTATTCCTTTCAGGCTGAAAGCTCATTGTTTGTGCTATACAAAACAGGATAAATAGTTGTTTCAGGTATTTTCCCTTATTTTATGAGCTTATATTATCTCCTCTTATTCATCTTCTCTTTCCTATTGTCTCTACCTGGGAAGTTACAGGCATTTGACATTGCTGATCTATGAAAAGCTACACAGCCCTCTTAGAGTAGATGCAGGATGAGTTCCAGGATCTCTTTTTCCCTCCATCTGGAATAGGTTATGCCAATATAAAACTATTAAATATTTTGAGGAGTTAAGCTTCAAGGTGTGAATCAGTTTTAAGAGAAATAGTAGGAAATCTCTTTAGGTTTTCTTGATCTTATCTTCTTGAGCTATAGAATTAGGAAGCCTCCTCCTAACCAACAGAAATAGAAGTATCTATTTCTGCTACAAGACCGCAGCACAACACTATCATTTAGGCTGCAAACAAGAGATACATACGAATCTCTGACCAAGCTTGTGAAAATATAAATGGTATAAATGAATTTGAGTTAATTTTAGGGTTTAGAAATTCATTCTTTTTAGTAAAACTTGTGTTTGCACTTGGGCTCACAGGTAGTGCTTCATTAGTTTTAGTTGTAATAGTAAAGACCGTATGTACATTTATACATATGCATGGCTTGCACACACACACACCTCAAAAGTAAGTTTTGTAAAGATTTCCCATGTACAGAAGGCATCACAATAAATCTAAAAGATGCACGACAGCAGCGATTGTTAATAAGCATTATCACCAATGAACATGCTTCTTCATGAGCTCGGCAGTGTCCACAGCTCAGAGAAGCTACTAATGAACCTTATCTTTGCGTGAGATAATGGTTAGGACCAAACAGGGGAGGTGGAGGGGAATTTGACCACCCACAGAACAAATACCATTATCAAAGTGCAACTTATGCCCCAAAGCGAACTTAGTTGCCGGAGTGACATTTCTTCTTGGCATTTCATCTGCTTTGCTAGGTGAGGATCAGGGAGGAGGAGGGGAAGGAGGGGGAGAAAAACAGCCCAGCTGACATTTCAAGCAAGTAAATAACCTCCGCGGGAAGCCAGCTTGTGTGGTGTTGCCACTCCTAACGTGTAATTCACATGCTACTTCATGCAGGTCATGCAAGCAGGACACTGTCCCCATCCCAGTTCCCATCCCTGGGGTGGGCTGGGGAGGCCCTCAGCAGAGCCGGAAATTAGGGATCAGTCTTGTCAACTCATATCTCATCAATAGCACGGAACAGCAAGAACAGGGATTTCATTCCCACTGAAGATGCCGTTGGTTCCTGTGTCCCTTGGAACATGAAATGAGCTCAATTGAGTGAAAAAAGCAACGTGTCCTTGCGCTGCAAAAGGCCAGGATTCAACCACCCATGACTGCTTCTTGCATAACCAGAGAAGTCAGCACTGAGCACTGCTAGCTGCTTCAGGGGTGGGGGGAAATGAACACTTCAATCTCTCTTGGAGGTCCTGAGAGCATTTGGTTTCCCTGTGCGTGTTCAAAAGGAACGTCTGCTTGTTTGTACCAGCCTAGGAATCCGCCTCTATCTTCCACTATCTCTTGAGAGGATATGAACTCTCATGAAGCAAAATATTTAAGTTGTGATCAGTTACCCATAACTGTGCAAAAGATGGAGATAAAATAAGGAATGGCTCCTCAAGGCACTGGAGAGAGCATCTTGCTTCTTTCTCAGAAATGGGTATCTAGACATAGCACTGTTGACTTCTACATGAGACCCAGTCAGCTCCAGGTCCACTGGGTATAGGTTTTTCCATGCCTTGATTCCTATGAAACTGCAAAAAAGACAACAGCAAACATACGCCAGTATTTTTCTGTGCTAACAGGTAAGAAGGAAAAAGAAGCTTAAGCTCTCAAAACACCACAAAAAAAGAAGTGAAATGAGGGTTGTGCATAAGATTACTTGGAGGTATGTTTTGTCTTAATTATGTAAGTATTAATTGTTGTATGAGCAGCAACTAGGCTCAGCACAGGTGAATCTGAGGATTTGGCCAGGAAATGTGCCCAACAGCAGTACAGTACTGTTGCCACTCACATTATTTCTGCTAAAATAGTGCCCTGTCACCTGCAGCTTCCCAGGAGGAGTGGTAGTGATGCAGCACTGGAGAGGGGAAAACAACAATATATCAGTCTGATAAAGAAAGTGGACTGGGAATAGCCAGGTTATGTGCTCAGGACCATATCTGGCTTCTGCATCTTGTTCCTCTGTGCCATTTGTGGACATGCAGGTGTTTGCCCATTCCCTTATCACAGACTTCAATAACATGTGAATATCAGACTGAAAATTCTAGTGCATCTCATTGCCTTTGGGCTCTAAAGCTCTGCCATCATTCAGTTGCTTATAATGTTATGTTAATGTTAAAAGGCTGCTGCAGTATTTTGGTGGGATGTAATCCTGTTCTTTACCTTCATGATATCTGGACCACAGTGCTGTGCTGCTGTGACAATCAGCCCATGGATCTGGACCCCAGTGATTAATATAACTGCAAAATAAAACATAGCCCATATCCCAGAGGTCTTCCACCATGTGGTGCCATGCCCAGTGCTCTTTGAAATGTCATGGCACGGGCTACAGTGCTGTAGGAATTCTCTCTGCTCGTGGTGGAAGTTAATGCAGGCTGAGTCCCTTTCATGGGTTCATGCAGTTGTTGTGAATCATTCTTCACTTGAGTAAATGTTCGTGGTAGTCAAAGGTCAGGAATTATCTTCTCAATCTTGTTTAAAGTCCTGTTCTGTGACAGTTTTAGAGGTGCTCAAAATAACCTTTAATAGAAAATACTTTTTAAATCTGGTAGCTTTCAATGTTTGCTTTCTCTTCTATGGAGCAAAAATGTGCTTATAGAATACTTTCAAGATTTACTAAAAATGTGTCCAATCCTAGTTTATTTCCATTCATTCTTTCGGAAATTCTGTCTGTTGAGCAAAGTAATAGTCATATTGTTTTCCCCTGGAAATATATTGGATTTGAGAGACGTAAAGAAGATTACTCTTCATCTCAGTGCAAAACCTTACTTTTACAAAATAAAACCACATACACCGCTAGCATTTTGTCACAGCTCAGAAATAGCCAGTAAATGAGTGTACCAATTAATGTATATATAATGTAAATTATATCTTCATTTTTGATGAGGAAATAAGAATTATCATCAAGGAATCTGCTGGAGGAGGTGATACCAACAGAGATGTATTCTGATGCTGATTTCTTTGAAAACATTATTGAGCAAGTTCTCACACGGGAGAAATAAACTTCATTTGTTGTGTCTGTTAGATATTTTACAGCCTCCTCTCTCCCAGTAGCTACAAGCATGTTCTAGTTTAAGAAAAAAACATACTTTCACTGGACAGCTTTCAAATTAATCCTGACTGCAAGGAAATTGGGCTGGTTGCATTTCTGCAATTCTTCACCCTTGAAAGGCAGCAGTGAGAACAGAATGAAACGCTCTTCATCTCTCTAATTAAACATCTTGTGACCGAACAAGAGAGGGGCAGGAGTGGAAATACCCAACCCAGGGAGGTAATTGCTGATAATCACAGAGCTGCTCTCGGTGCTTGAAAAACTGCAGGCTGAGGGCTTCATACCTGCGCGGCTGCCTGGGGCTGCCCGGGACCAGTTATCTCATCGGCATTCTGCAGCCTTGCGCGAGGGTGAAGGGGAACCACCACCCTGCGTGCAGGAACACAGCCCTGCAGGCAGATGAAGAGGTCTCCTCCAGACGAAGAAAAGCCTTTGTACAAGAGCAGTGCAGCACAGGAAGGCTGGGGCATGCTCATGTTGCCCACTCTGCTGTTGACCACCCATGGGGATGCCAAGGAATGGGAATTTGGGTGGCTGGGGATCTCTGGCACACTGTAGTGGTTTCCCAAGAAAGGGGGATGTGTTTGGTATGTGTTTGCAGGCTGCAGTGAACCATCTGGCTCTCCAGAATGGTAGGACAACGTAGAGGGTTGTAGATCTGTTCGTGCCTTGCAGACAGCAGTGCTGCTGTACCAGGTACCAGATAAAGGGGAAACTGTAGAGTCCACTATGTACCGTTAGAGTGAAGGAGCAAAGAAGTGAGAATAGCCTCAAGAACCCATTAGGAGAGTGCCTCACTGAAGAAATGACTGAGGGCATTTGACTAATCAAAATAATATATAAGGTTTTATCCAAATACTTTAGATCTTCAGGCTGGGGACAGTGTGTTCACCTAAGGGGGAGTGACTCAGTAGGAGTGATTTAGTCATTCTGTAAATAAACGTAGAAAAAAATATTCTAGATTTATATCTTCCTTTTCATAAGCATCTTCCCATTTTCCCTGACTCTGTAGCAGTCTCTTTAGGAGGAAACCTGGCTGCTTGGGACACTTCTGCTGTGCCTTTCAACATCTCCGTGAATCCTGATGCAGAGCTGCTGAATGACAGAGAATCAAATGCCAAAACATTCTAGTTTGGCGGATTTAATTAAGAAACTAGAACAAGGTGCTGTTGGTGGGTCCTTCAGGCCCTGCTGATGCTATTCCCTGCACAGGAGGGTCACAGATGTCCAGATGCCGCTGTTTTCATCAGCCAGTTGACCTGAGCAAGACAGATATGACCATTCTGGGGAGCAGCTTTCTGCAGAGACTCTTCTCCCAGTAGTTTGCTCAGTCACCAGAGCACAGACATCTGTAGTTTCCCTTTATTCTCCTTCATCGTCCTCATCTGCATTGCAGACTGTAGGGTCACCACAGCATGTTGGTTTATTGTCAGCTGTGTTACTGGAATGAGAAAGTGTGTCTTAAGAAAGCCAGGAATAATCCCTTCCTCATCATTTCTGACCATTTCTGGTGAGCCTGTGGCATTGAATGAGACCCCATTGATCCTAGGGAGGGAAGGAAAAACATTGTCCTCTCTGGAGTGGTGGTGCAGCATCAGTAGAGAGGCAGGTCTAATCTTTTGTATAAATCAGTGTGGCTGTTAAGTAGATCCCTCTCACCATCTTAGTCTGTTAAATATCCTTTAGTCAGGCACAGAAACGACAGTACTTGGTGTTAGAGAAGATGAGAATAAACCAAAGGTAATAGCAAGGATTGGGGTTTTTTCCAGCATAAATTGTTTTCATTGCACTGAATAGATGCTGAATATTGTGTACATCTCAGAGACATTTCATTGACTCCTTTATCTGCAGAATTCCTTTAAAGATTAACAATGCAGAACTAATTGTGATGACTCAGTAGCACGAAAATTGTTATTTTAAGTGCCGAAAAGGTATTTTCCCTGTGGATTTTCTAGCAGCGAGGCAACGTTCTGAATGTTTTGACTGCTACTTTGCCTGACAATGTAAACAGGCAGGAATAATTTAATGATTAACTCGCTATCCTTGATGCATGCCTTGATGTCTCATCTTGTTATTAACAGTTTGCCCATGTTTTGAAATATAGATAATATGAAGCAGAGCTAATTTTGCTCTGGAATGCTCTCCACAATGCCATTCCACAGCTTCTTCCACCCACCGCCTGAGCTTGGTCAGCGAAGACGCTCTCTATTAACATCCCAGCAACTCGCTCCGGCACTTTCAGGCTGTATAAAATTAAAGCTCCTAATAAGAAACTGTTCATCAAAGATCTTGAATATGTACATTAGTCCCTCCTTATTCAGCCTAGTATTTAGGCGTATGCTTTAACTTCAGTACACACTTGCAAATTTTTGTTCAAAGCCAGTCTCTTATTTTGCTGGTTGGGTCTTTGAAATACTTCCTGGCACCATATCCTGTTTCTGTCATCTTTAATAGTTGCCTGTCTATCATTGCCACTTCCACACACATTCCTCCTTGAAAAGCCTTTTGCAGAAGACTGCAGCCTGATATAAGATCTTGGAAAAATCCCATTTGTCTTTGAGCACGAGTGCTTTCTTGTTTTCCATACAAACAAAAAAATAACAGAACACTTTAGCCACCAAGGAGAATTTTGAATGCATTTTCACCCAAACATTCATCAAGATAATATTTTTATCTGCTGTCATTTTATTCTTTTCACATCACATTTATCACAGAATCACAGACTGGTTTGGGTTGGAAGGGAACTTAAAGCTCATCTGGTTCCAGTTCTCTGCCACAGGCAGGGACACCTTCCACTAGAGCAGGTTGCTCCAAACCCCTGTATCCAACCTGGCCTTGAACACTGCCAGAGATGGGGCAATCACAGCTTCTCTGAAGTTCTTCTTCGTTATGAGAAGTATATGTGCTGCCTGTGAAGCACTGGGCCTATTTTAGATAATACTAATTCATCATATTAGCATCCCAGCAGCTAACTGAATAGGCAGCATTAGCAGAGCGTACACTGTGAGTGACCGCAGAGAGCAGGAAAATCCTAAGCCTCTTTTCCCAGTCCTTGGAAAAACATTTAAAAAATGCATCCTCTGCTGGTATTGTGTGAACTGATGCACGTGAAAGCAATCAGTACGTGAGAAATGGAAAGTCTGGCATTAAAACAAGCAGTCAAATAATCATAAAAGCCATAATAGGCAAAGCCCTAACATACATATCCACTTCCAGCAGATGGTGGCGTTAGCAATTTCTCTGGCTTCTCCGGCATGGAATTGCCCTGGTCCTGACGTCAGCTCAGTCCCTTTATGTGAATTCAAACTGGTGACACAGATAATAGCAGCACAGTTATTAGCACATTTCCTCCTGAAGCCACTCATAACAAAATGCTTCCCCTGACATTTCCTTTCTACACCAACCAGCTTCACAACTGTGAGAGGAGGTCAGGCCAGTAAAATGAAAAAGAAATGACCCAGCTTGATTTAATCCCTGTCCGGCAACTGCAGTGGTAAATATA
>NW_009909533.1:185199-187265 GCF_000696875.1 Nestor notabilis
AAAATACATATATATAAAAATTAAAGAGGTAAATAGACTAACACCACTGAATAGCTGAGAACACGGAGCATCTTCTCTCCAAACATATTGTGATACCTGTATCAGTTGTCAGAGCAGAGCCTGCTCTTATTTGGAAGTATTTCAGCCTAGTCCTTCTATTATACTGTTAGGATTTTCCCTTCACATTGACTTCCTAATATCTCAGTTTGATAAAAATATGTCTTTTGTGCACTTGTTAAATACCTGAACAGAGAAGACAAGGCACGGTAGTTCCTTCCTGTGTGCAGCCAGCAGCACTGCACCCTGGGGAGGGATGTGGGTCTGCCAGAGGGAAGCCAGTCTGCCCAGGGAGGATGCAGAAGTCATTGGTTTTGTTTTCTCTTGTCTGCGTTACACACAACTAAAGGTAAAAGAGAAAACTATGCAGGCAGCAAGTGCCAGCCCTTCCATCCACAGGTATCATGATCCCTAATTGAAATAAATGCGTGAATATGCATATGCATATGTTTATGTTTGCAAAGATTGCCCAAACACTGTGGATTGGGAAGTAGGAGTCTCGTATTCCAAAAGCACTTTTCAATGGGAGATACCAACATCTGCTGCAGAAACATGGAATCAGTAAAACTATCTGGATTCAAGATGAAATGTGAAGTCTCAGCTACCTTTTGGCAAGAAGCTGTCAGAGACCTGGTATCTTTTAAAGGCACTTCAGCTTTGTGGGAATGCTAAAGGAATGTAAACTGTGCAGGAACTGTGGAAATCACATTAAGTACATCTTCCTCAGCGCTGCCTTGTCCAGCATCAGGCTTGCACCGATCGGTACGTGTAGTATCTCTGATGTCCTTCCTCATCCTTCTTGCCTGGCTCAGGAAGTCCCCTGCTCTGCCTGGGATTAGGAGCTGGGGTGATGGCTGGGTGCAAAGCCCCTCTCTGGGCAGGAGAGAGGAGCAGAGGTGCTAAATGTGACCCGGTGCCAGATCAACTCCGACTCCGCAGGTGGGAAGACGGTCTGTCACAGACAAAGCCTGATGAAAATACATCTGGGGTAGCTGAGTGTTTGTATTGCCTTAGCTTCTGGCATGGCCTCTACTGTATTTATTCTTCCACCCACCTACCTTCCACAGAATAGGGATGTATGCAGTCACCGATCTTATCACCGCCACGCTTTGATCCAGCTGGGATGTTAGGGCCTTCGGGAATTCCCCACGTTTGATAATTCCTGATAGTTACTTTTAAGAAAATACCAGCTGAAGGATGGGGAGGGATTCTTCAAATTCCAGCAGCTGAGTGAATGGTGGAATTTATCAGGCATCTGAGCCAGATTTCCTTGGAAAGAACACATTTATTTTGAAGTGTCACATTTTCATTGTATTCAGCAAGCAGTATCACTTAAGGCCAAAGAAACCCAGTTGAACAGGACATTACTAGCATTTTTAATAAGCACAGAAGCCAGCCCTGATAAAAACATTATGAGACATATCTAAACTATGAATAGCTAAGGACCTGGTTTATCCCAAGCGGTAATTCATTACCCCTTTATGTTTAGCTTTCGAAATACCACCTCGAGAGAAACTTGACCCCAAGGAAATCTATTTCAGGAATGTGTGTGGCCCCCACCCCAGCAGCCTGTTACTGTCTTACCACCTTTATTGTTTCTTTCTCACAGCTCCCTGGTGGGGTAGGGCCCATCCATTACCCTACTTTACCAAGAGTAAATTGAAACACAGTCGTGCGTCTCACTCCTAATAATAGAATCGTAGAATGGTTTAGGTTGGAAAGGACCTTAAGATCATCTAGTTCCAACACTCCTGTATCTAAACTGTGATGATAAAGTGACTTTCCCAAGGTTGAGGAGGAAGTCTGTGGCAGAGCAGCTCATGAGACCGGGTACCTGGTGTGCTCTGCGCCTGCCTTAACCCCGGAGTAATCTACTCGCAGGGAGCGGCTTCCCCCCCCGCAGTAGTAGCCAGGTTATGTGGCTGTCAGAAGGGGGGTGTGTGTTTGTTTGTTTTCCCCTGGGTAGCATCAGGAGAAAATATCCATCATCTCCTGAGACCAGAGGCATT
>NW_009909533.1:187276-193406 GCF_000696875.1 Nestor notabilis
TGTAGGCGGCTGCAATGTCCCGCTGTGGAGCTGGGGAGGTGTTTGCTATGGGTTGTGCTGAGGCTGTGTCCAGCTGGGCCCACGGCAGGTTTAGACTTGCAGACATGGAGTATCTTGTTGTGGCTTTGTCTGGCTCTTTGTGGGGAAAAAACGTTAAAGAAAAGGAGTATGAAACAACCCCAGCTCTATGGCTGCTTGTAGCTGGTGTGTTGAGTTTGGTGGGTGGACACTTACACCCCACATGAACTAATTCAAAAGATTTAAGACCCAAGAGGATAGTCAGGAAATCTGCCCTGATCTCCCAGTTACAGAGCTCTCTTCCCTGTAATTCCTAACGTGAAGTCTCTGGTGGCAGGGGTGGCTTTGGATTGGTGTCCCCCCACTACCTGCCTTCATGCTCCTGGTTGCTTTGTGAACTTTACTATATATCCTGGTGTGTGGGAACTGGGCATGAGGGGAGGAAATCTTGATTTATTCTGATAAAGGCAATGTGTTTTGGGGAAATAAGAGAATTGGAAAAGGTGATGAAATACCACACACAAGAAAAAGAAAATAAAAAATACGGTGAATTTTAAAGGGTCTTTTTCATGTCTTTCTTACCTTTGTTACCTCAGGGCAACACGTTCAGGAGCATTCAGTGCTTCCCTGAGAGTCAGTGCTTTTTTTAGGAGAAAACAACATTCAACCCATTGAAAATATTGATTCCTTCATACACAGCAAACAAAATAGAGGTTAGAGACCCACCAGAGGGAAAGAAGAGCAAGTGGTGATAAAGCAAG
Organism: Nestor notabilis; assembly: GCF_000696875.1. NCBI lineage: Eukaryota > Metazoa > Chordata > Aves > Psittaciformes > Psittacidae > Nestor > Nestor notabilis. The sequence goes on from NW_009909533.1 coordinate 188,056, forward strand.
ATGGAAGGATAGGTTTGTACAGGTCGTTTGGTGGTCACAGCCATACCAGACAGCAATAACTGGAATATTTGCCTTTGGTACTTTGGTTATATTCACCATCAGCTCCTGCCTCACCGAGGAAATATGTCTGAGAAACTCCTTCTTCCCACCAGGGAGCAAACACCCAAACTCCTGTTCATTAGTGAAAAGAAAACAGAACCGTTTACTTTGTGTACATAGATTCCCACGCAATTTAAGCATTACCTGTTTATAATTGCTTGAGAAATGTTTTACAAGCATCTGCATCAGCTGAAACACCTTTATTGTGGGAGACTTTTGTGAGGAGACTTCATACACTGCTGATCGCAGGCCCTGCTTTAAAGCCCACTGCAGTCTGTTTAAAGATGCCTCTTTTCCTTGACTCCAACAGCCTTTTGATCATGGCCACTACGTGAAAATGTTGTAGGACACCCTGAAGTCTGCTCCTCTGAGGTGTGTTTTCTGTGTATGCAGGGCCAGGCATTCCCATCCCCACACTGTGTGTGGAAATGCTCTGTGAGACAACCAAGAGCAGCCACATCCCGTGAGCAACGTGTGAGGTGGGCACTGGAGGTGGAACCTCCATACTCTATATATGCTGCATTCATGGAGTAGTCCTTTCCAAACGTGTGTGAGGCATTTGAAAGTCCTGCAGCTCTTTGGATGGGCCATGAGTCATGGGGCATGTTGCATTTGCACTTCTGCCCTTCTGCATAGAGCTGCAGCGGTGCTGTGGATGGGTTGCTCCTCTCCCTTTCTCCTCATAGGCACCACAGCTGAGGTGGGGTAGCCCAGGAGCCCGAAGGTCCGTGCATGTGTGAGCGAGTTGGCAGTGCCAGCCACTGAGCCAGGAGCTGGTGGCTCACATGCCTGGGTTTTCCAGGCTTTGTGTCCTTCCTGAAGCCTCTCACCCACTCCCAACCACTGACAGATCAACCTCTGGTATAGGAGGTGGGGGACTTTTTCACTGCCATATTTCACTGTGGAGCCTCGGTCCCTCCAGGTGGAATCAGAGTGGGGATTAGGAGGAGGAGTAGTTCTTTTCCAGGATCACAGCAGTTCTCCAGGATCACAGCCTGGGTGCAGGAGAGTGCATGAGCCTTTGCATGGTTTTCCACTGTCTTGGAGACAAGCGAGGCTTTGAGGATATTCCCTAAAAAGCTAAGGCACTGTCCAAAAGTGGGTGTGCCACTCACCTGGTGTAAATCAAAGAGGACTTGCTGGATAGCATCCATATCCAAAACCATCAGTTTTTTCCTTTTGCAAGTACTGCAAAACTCCTTTCCCCAACTCGAATTACTCATGCTAAGAATATGTGTGATGTCCCAAGGACTGACTGATTTGGCATCCAGAGCTTCTAGCCCAGTATCTCTCCTGCCAGGACTTTTATATTATCAGTTCCATTCATTCCTACCGAAGGCTGATGGGGTGCGATAAAGCAGATGGCCAAAGTCCCAGACAAAGGCCAGGCAGAACAATTAATGACAAGCCGACAGCCCCACAAAGGGCATGGGCCCGGGATAATGCTGGCTCTGGAGGGCTGCTGACAATAACAGAAAGCCTCTCCCCTCACAATGGGGAGATAAGATACAGTACTGTAATAGAAAAGCAATCATCACAAAATGCCATCAATTATATAAAAGCTGCAGCAGCAGGAGACTGGTTGAATATGGCTCTGTTGATGCCTCCACATACCTTCGCTGTGCTGCTTGCGTGGCTTCTCACGGCGAGTCTGGTTGGGCACTGGGGAGGCTGAGGCTCCCTCAGCCCAGTTCTTTCATCAGTTTTTGGCTCTTGAAATTACACCGAATAATATGCTTATTCAGGTTTTTATATCTGTGCACCTATTTTATTACCTTTTATAATGCATACAGGGTCGGATCAGCTTGCAGCAGAACAAAGCTAATTACACCTTTCATTACCTAAATATAGCATAATGACAGAGTGTCATTCAAGTGTGGCATTGAGCTGAGAAACCTCATGGCAGGCCAGGACAATGACAGAGGTTATTCAGCTCAATCTGAATTGCTGCCGGTGCAGCGAGAGTGGGGCAGGGTTAATAGACAGGTCACTACATAAATTACAGTATCAAATTGAAATGGTGAACTGCTAACACTGCTCTCACCAGCCACTGTATCTTCCAGTTAGTAACCTCCAGAGCTAGTGTTAACCTCTTGTGTTCCTCTTGTTATATAGATAACCCTGGCAGTGTTCAAGGCCAGGTTGGACACAGGGGCTTGGAGCAACCTGGTCAAGTGGAAAATGTCCCTGCCAGTGGCAGGGGGTTGGGGCTGCATGAGCTTTAAGGTCCCTTCCAACCCAAACCATTCTAGTATTCTATATGTGTGTATACATAAAGTCTATGTCATTCATTGTTAAGACCTGAGAATGAAAGAGCACCTTCATGTGCTCTGTGGAAGCGCATTAGTGCGATGTTGCACACCAAACTGTTCACATTTCGGGTGGCGTTTGAGCAGCATGTTTTGTTGGTGAGGCAGGATGGTTGGTAGCCATTTCTAGCATCAGCTCCTGGTCTTCTTATAGGATTCTTGAAACTTACACTTCTGGTGTTTACCGTTGCAGGAAATTCTCAGTCATGTGTTAAGTCAGTGGACAAAGGCTCGAGGGGCTGAGCACATAAATGAAAGCGGTGCCTTGGTCCCCATCCCTGTCCAGACTTCCTCGCCCCCAACAGCCAACTGGTAGCCACTGCCTCTACAATGAGACTCCAGATCAGCTGCTGCTGAAATCCCTACTGCCAGATGAACTTTGTCTCCAGTAGTACAGAATCCCAGACTGGTTTGGGTTGGAAGGGACCTTAAAACTCATCCAGTTCCAACCCCTGCCACGGGCAGGGACACCTTCCACTAGAGCAGGTTGCTCCAAGCCCCTGTGTCCAACCTGGCCTTGGACACTGCCAGGGATGGGGCAGCCACAGCTTCTCTGGGCACCCTGTGCCAGCGCCTCAGCACCCTCACAGGGAAGAACTTCTTCCTAATGTCTAATCTGAATCTCCTCTCTGTCAGTTTAAAGTCACTGGCAGAGTCTTCCTTTGACTTTGATTGGAAGCCGCCTTCTTCACATCTCCACTATTGCTTATGTCTTGTGCAGACTGGGAGAGTGATTTGCTTTTAGCTTATTTCTTTACACATCTTTTAATAAGAAGCTTCCCTAGTTTTTAATAAAGCAATGGTGAGAGCAAAGGCTGGTAAAATCAGCATTCAGAAAACTTGTTATCTGAACTCATTTCATTTCTGCCAAAGCCAGCACATCACAGAAAGTTTCTACTTTGCTCGGAGTGTTTCTGGTTTTCATCAAAACCAGAAAATGAGACATTTTAATTTGCAGATTTGTCCAGGAGTTGAAGAATATTCATTCCACTTTCCTTAGGTTCTTGCTGAGTATTTGTGTTGTGGTTAATGGGGTTTTTTCCTTATCTTTTTGGCTGAATCAAAAATACTTCTGTCACAGGTCATCCTTTCCCGCCCTAGTTTCTCCTGGAAAGGTGAAATGCATTTCACTGGGCTGTAATTCCACTGCAGCAGTACTGCCGACAGGGAAAATTGTTAGGGCCACAAACCTGTGACAGGAGACAAATGAGGCTGTCTTACCCCTTGGATTAATTTCCAGCTACCATAAAGAGAAACATAATTTTCAGTACCTCGAGAGCTCATGCTGATACTGCTTTGATTTCAATATTCTCTTTTGATGGATTCCTTAGTTTGTGGTTTTCTTTGTACCAATTGTAACATCAGTGTTGAAGTCACCAGTTCCCTGTTCCTGTATTTCAAATGTATGAACACTTCTCTTTATTAAGAGTTTTACAGTGTGTGTGGGAGGTGTACTTGAGTTAGAGGAGAGTTTGACATGCTAAAATAGATGCTCTGCTTCCACTTGCCCCTTTGCAAAGATGCTGGTGAGGTGCTTGAAGAGTCCCAACTACAGACTGAACTCTTCTGAAATGGTCACGAATTCTTTGGTGCATGAAGGTCCAAAATTTCCTTCCAAAAGCTGGAAGATAAAGTTTTCAGTAGCCACAGACTAAGCAGTACATGACACTTACTGATACTGATGTTATGCCCAACTTTACTGTCCATACATGACCACTGCTTACACTGAGATTTTGCTTCTCGTGCAAGCTACATCTTCTTAGTTCTCCTTGACAGTTGTTTGTACTTCCTCCTGTCTGCATTACTCTGTATGACTCAAATTATCCCTTTGCTTGCAGCTGGACATAAAGCAGCACTGAGGTCAGTGCAGAGACCCTTGACTCTGTGGTGGTAGCATCAGAATCACAGCAAATAGTAATGTGTAAATGTAAATTTCATAGTACATGAAATATGTTTTGCAGAACACTGAACTCCAATGTTCAGAGGAGCTGAGTGCTTTGAACAAGACAGCAGGGAAAGTGTGTGATGGGGTAAAAACTGAAGTCAGTTTTCCAGAGCTGTGGATTAGCACCGCAACAGCTGCTCACATCTGCAGGAGATGCCAGGGCTGTATCTCTGACCTGATCCAGCTCAAAGTGTTGCACAAATCTGTCTGTTGCCAGCTAAGTGCACATCTGGATGCAGCTCCTCCCTGTCCATAGCACTGCAGCCTCCACCCTTCCCGAGCTGTTTGTTACATCCTGGGGAGGATCCAGCTTTAGAAAAGTAGGGTTTTATCTCCTTTGTTGACTGCTCTAAAAAAACCAGTGTTGTTTCTCACTCATTCACCTCCCTGCTTCCTGAGTGCAGCAAAGAAAATCCTCATGCACATACTTGCATGTGAACTTCGAAATAGCTTCAGACATGTCCTTAGATTATAAGTTATCAGCCTGGACACTTGGGCTTTTTTTTACTGGTGTAACAAACTAAGAGGGTCCTGCTCACCCCTGCTGCAGGTCTGGGAAGCTCAGCAGGGTCAGGCCCCATGGCCCCATGGGCAGAGCAGGCACCCTCCAACCAGGCTCCCCATGCTGGGGTGCTGCTCTACCTGGCTCCCCTCCATCTCCGAGCAAAGCCAGCACAGGGAATCCCGCTGGTGTGCTCCAGGGGCACACTATTTCCCTGTCTCCATTTCAAACCATGACTGACTTTGCAGTCACTCCTGTGAAAGCCTGGCTGGACCAGGGGACACTGGTGGGTTTGGCAGGTTCTCACAGTCACTCTCTGAGCTTTAAATTAGCAAGGGAAATCCCAGTGGTTCTGAAAACACAAATACCCTCTTTTTTCCCCCTTCCTTTCCTTGGTCTGTGAAAGCTTCCCAGCCTCCTTTTTTCATTTCCCTTTCTGCCTTCGCCTTTATCTCTCCTCACTGTTGTAGTTACATCCTCTCATGATAGCAGGAAT
>NW_009909533.1:193437-197184 GCF_000696875.1 Nestor notabilis
CTGGAAGATTATTACATTAGCTGTAAATTCTGAACCCGAGCCAGCCAATACAGTAGGGATTGCAACTCCCATCCTTTAAGTGCAGGAGGATTAACGCTCAGGAACATAAGTACATTAAACCACTCTACAGACACCAGTGACCATTCCTTTCTCTGCATATCTTTGTATTTCTGCCTTTAAGACCAGTTGGGGAATAGAGCTTTGCTATTTCTGTTGAGGTGGTGAAGGGGAAGAAAAAGACAGCATTCATGACAGTCAGGGCAGAACTTCATTAAATAAAGCCTCCATCTTTCATTCTTAAGCTCAGCTCCAGGTCCTTGATGAAGACAGATTTTTCAATTAGACAGGCAATGTTTGTTCTCATATTTTATATATGACCGGCTCAGCTGACGTCTCACCCAGATTTATGAAGGAAATCGAATACAAATGGGAGCTTTAATATAAATTTATTCTTCAAATTTATCACATATTTCCGCAAATAAAAATTATGGTTTGCCTCAAAGAACACATTTTTTAAAGAGGAAAGAAAGAAGTTGATAAAGTTTCTTTCCACCGGGTGAATAACAATATTGTGAGTTAAGAAAGATCTGTCATAATATAAATTATAACACACATGGAATACATTTCCCACTGAAGACAATATTTCTTTCTTATACAAATGTTGCACTCCTTCATTGAACTGAAAGGAAGTTCAGGAAGGTTGGCAAAACAAAGTAGCCCATTTTTAACACTATACAGAACAAAGTGTATTCTGCTGCCAATTACCCTTAACTGAAAATGACTGCAGCTTCTGGGAGACACAGCCAAGGGTCATGGGTGGTATAACTGCTCCCCAAAGAAAAAGCAATGTCAAGCGACATTCACACTTCAGCTATTTAAAGAAGAGGATGAAGAGAATTTGAGGGAATAAAAGGCCCTGCAACACCCATTTTTAGCCATGGGGAAGTTACTGCAATTAATGCTCGGCCATTTATAGCGCATGTTTCTATCCCTCTGCAGATGGCATACCTAACCTAGGACGAGATGAATACCACAGGAGTTTCCATCTCCAGTCAGACTGAGAAGGAAATATAGGAAAGCTTCTCTGTTATAACAGAATGAAACGTTAAAATGAAAGATTTATGTATTTTGGTTCCTATAACCCAAAACATTTTAGCTTCCTAATTCAGTTGTGGCATTGCCGTGGTTTAGCTCCTATATTTCATGTAAGATTTTCCTGTTTTCCAGCTTTTTTTTTTGACTGGAAAACAGTAGGAGATGTGAAAGGTGATCAAAACACATCAGAATCCTTCCAATGCCTCTGCGTTTTCCAGAAAGGGAAGAAAAAAAATAAAAGAGGGGGGGAGAGCATGAAAGAAAGGTCCTAGAAATAATGTCAAAAACATTTGTGTGTTCGGTGTTTCAAAACCTGAAAGGGAATACAAAATCTCAAAGAATGTGTTTTTTTGACAGTCAACATGTTTCATTGGACTTCTGTTTTTCATTGCATTCTGTTCACAAATATCTATGTGTATTTACAAGTTGTTGCAGCTGATGTACAGGTATTCCCATGAGAAATTTCAGCCACCTCTACCCATGCTGTGATGTTATTTGGTGCTCCAGTAAACCAAGCATCAAGCAGATGCATCCAGAGACAAAAGGTCATATATTAATGGGTGTTTACATGTGTAAAAATCAATGGTAGAGACCGTTGGGGTGGCTAACCCTGCTTGATTCCAACAGGATATGGCATCCCTGCGGGAGGGAGAGAATTTATCTCACCTAAATATATCCACCTACAGAGGCTGATCCCCTGAGCTATGTGGGAACTAGTCAGAGAAATGGGCAGCAAGTCAGCCCCTGAGAAACTCTTCTTAAGCACATTCGAGGGTGAACCCAGCTCCAGAGGATTTAAACCTCCTGATTCAGTTGGAGCAAACACTCCCAAGCTCTCTGACTATCTGGGTACTAACTCCTACTGGGAGCAACAAAAGAGTTGTTTGGGAGGCTTCTGAGAATTGTATTTACCTTCAATTTACAATTGTAGTTGGTCAAACACCTTTGAAAACAGCGTCTGAAAATCTGGGCAGTGCAGTGCTGAGCTGAGCTGAGCTTAAATACCTGTACACCCTGGAGCATGTGCTTAACTTAGGAGCACAAGACTATTCCTGGTGGGGTTTAGTGGCTTTAAATTAATTTCTACTGACTGTGCTACATTTTATCATGTATTTTTCTGTACGGGAACCACTTCTAATGTCAGTTGCACCCATAAATCAGAGGAGGCTATTGCTAAATCAATAGGCTGAGGTGTGACATGCGATGTGTGGCTGCAAAGCCAGACCTTCTGCCCTGAGATAACAACGTAGGAACAGCACTGACAGGATTAGAGATCTCTGAGCTGTTTGCTTTCACTCTGAGATGTGCTGTAAGGCAGAGCAGGGCAAGAGAAAAAGAATGAAAAACCAGAAGAGTTGACATATATATTGCAGAGTCTTGTAGATGAGTCTTCTAGATGTCCAGTTGTGTGGCCTTGAGGTTAAAGGCTTTCCTGAGAGACTTGAGGGCCTCTGTTCAGCTCAGGTGGGGGAACCAGAGCTCCCTATGAACAGAGGAGGAGAATACCCTGGGAAAGAGGAGGGGAAGGGAAGGTGGGGGTTTCTTTCTCCTCTTGCACTCTCTACACCCCTGAGATGGAGCAGCAGAGCAGCACTGAGCACAGCTTCACAGTGCCAGGGGATGAAGGAAAAGGGTTTTGTAACACACCACCCCAGGCACCCAGCGGCAGGTAGGACTCCTGCCTTCTCATCCCAACTCCCAAGATTATTTTGCCTGGGTCTTGTTTTGTTTTATGCCGGGGTTGTTTATTGTAAAACACATAAACAGTGCTGGGAGAGCTTCCCCACACACAGCTGAGAGCTCTGACCACAGGACGCTGTGCAGAAGGCAGGGCATTCCCACCCGTGTCTGCCTGCGCTTGGGAAAGCACAAGCCGTAAACACTGACCATCCCGAGAGGGCTCTGGGTCTGCAGTGGATGGAGGCACCTCCCGCCTGCTCTGACTCAGGCGCCTTTGGCACACGAGAGGGGTGGCAGTTCACACACATCTCTGTGCTCAGCACTTTCTGTTGTTGAACACCACAAACCTGCTGAGGCTGGAAGGGCCTCTGGAGAGCATTGGGTTGGTTTGGATCAGTAGAGGTGATTTCCCAGGGCCGTGTCCAGCCAGGGTTTGAATACCTTCATGAATGGAGACTGCACAACATCCCTGAGCAACCTGCTCCTGTGTCCGGTCACTCTCTGTATTCCCACATCCCCTGTCCCTGCTTGCATCTCCTGTACTCTTCCTTTTTATGTCTCAGCTTTGTCAGGAGCTCTGTGTTCATCCATGCAGGCTCCTGCTGCCTTTGCTTGCTTTTCTGATTGTTGAGATGGATCATTCTTGAGTTTGGAGAAGGCTGTCCCTGAAAATCAACCAGCTTTCCTGGATGCCTTTTCTTTCCAGGAGCAGAATTGTTGTCCTGCTCCTCCTACTCCCAACAGCAGCCACTTGTATACCCTCTAGCAGCAGATCTTGCCTTCAAGGGTTTCCTTAGCTTCGAGGGTTACCACAAAACCATCACTGCTGAGAGAACAAGGCAATTACCTCTTTTAACTAATTTCAATCCCAAACTAATCAGGGTTGGTGTACTGTTTTTAAAGCTCAGGAAGACTCCTGAAATACATGAAAATTAGGAACCCATCTACCTGCTGGAATGGATCCAGAGAAGG
>NW_009909534.1:0-27067 GCF_000696875.1 Nestor notabilis
CCAACACGCCACTCGGCTGCGAGTTCCAGCCCAGCCTTCGCGGGGACCTGCCGCCAGCCTGGCCCGCCCGGAGCGCACTCGTTCCTGCCTCGGAAACGCACACTGCAGAGCAGAAGCGATCGGGAGTTGGTGCGCGCCTCCGTGCAGTAATTCAAAGTGCTGAACTACAATAGCTACTGCAGAGGAAGGATGAAAATTAAAGAGTTAATAAATCTTCGGTAACGTCACTCCCCAACTGGACAGTGTTACTTTAAAAGTAAACAAAAGAAGTTCCAGAAGAAAACAGTTAAACCCACTGACTGTAGGTTTTAGAAATCTTTATAACCCATTCTCCTTCCAGAGTATCAGTAAGTGTCCATAACAACAAGCAAAATCACATTTATTAAGTGAAGCTGCACTGATGACTCCTAATTTCAAGTTAGTCTAAAAGTCTACACATACATTTAAAAATTATTACCATTCCAAGCTTAAATCCACAAGAAAACTCCTTGGGAGAAAAGCAGGTGTTTTTACTTGTAGGTCACTTGATTTTAAGCAATAGAGAACAAATTAAAGCAGATGACAACCACCTCTCTGTGAATTCTCCTACCACCTTAGCGATTAGGCAGCATTTCTTACAAATCTGTGCAATTAAGTGGCATCTTAACCAAGCTGTAAATGCTGAAAACTAAAGTTTTAATTGAAACTGTTGTTTAACCAACTGCTACACCACTGCTTGTTGTTTACCACTCTAAATCCTCCTCTTTTTCTACATGTTAAGCTGCTTCTCATCCTAAAAACCTAGTAGTATCTAAGTGTAACTGCTTTTCAATGAGTTCCCAGTGGGTCATACACAAGGCCTGTATGACATCTCTACTCTTCTTTTGCTCTAGCCTCTCAAATGATGAAATAATTTTTAAATCTGACAAACAGTTGTAAGCTTTCTGTCTCAAACTTTAAAGGTCCCTTCCAACCCAAACCATTCTATGATCTTACATTGATGGCATTTCTTTTCTTTTTTTACAGCAGAAAAAGAACAGCTTCCATGGCCAACATATGAAAGAGCAATTTCAGGTTCTGGCAAACAGATTAAATCTGTGCATAGCAGAGGAAGACGATTTGTTATGATAGAGGGAAAGAAACTGAATTAACTGAAAAGTTAAGCACATACTCTAATGGAATAAGCAGATTGATGACTGTAATCTTGCAGTTCCTGCACGGTGGAAGTCACGAGTGTGGAAGTCTAAGATACCTCTGCTTGCTGGATCTCACTGCAGCAGGCTCACACACAGTAGTTACATGTTTGGTCATGGATGTTCAAGAATACTGCAGGCAAATGTAACTCTTGGTATGGAAGTTTCCTCCATGATTTTGCTTAGCTAAGCTTATATCTATACACTTAAATATACTCAATATTCCTGGCAAGCCCTAGACATCACAATTTTCACCAAGAACACAGAGGCTTTGATCCATTTATGACATCAACCCACGTTTTCCTTCAATTTCAGCAACTGCTTTGGTTTGAGCATTTACACCAAGAGTTTAAGTGAAGCATTTTCTTGGGCAGCAAGCGAGACACTTATGACTCCTTAAATCATATCAGAGAGAAGTCTAAGCTAGCCACAGTTCTTTCCTTGCATCAGAATGGCCCCAAACTATTACTGTGGAGTTTTTCTAAAGTTGCAGCAAGTCACACCTGAACTCAAGAAGAAGAGTGGAAAAAATGCTAGTGACAATGAATTACATCTCCAAATCATCATGTACCCATCAGAGTCAGAATGGGCTTGTTCTCTGTGTAAATTTAGAATCATTTCTACTGCATGCCACCTTAAAGTATGATGTAAGAAAGGAAAAAAGAGCAGGAGTTATTTCAAACCTAATAGAGAAGAGAATCATTTAAACTGGGCTAGGCAGAGGTTCACACTTACAAAGCGCCCAGCAAAAGTGACACTGGATGGCTGCATTTCTGTTACAAAATATATGCAGTGCCCCTGGCTCACTGGTATCCAGTAAAACACAGCTAAAACCATGCCATACCACAGGAGAAGATACGGTACAGAAGTGGCTGGGATAAGATGTCAAGAACCATGAGGAAGAGAGAGATTTAGCACAACAGAGATAAGAAAGGACTAAACTAACCATCTAGGCATATGAGATCATCATAGTTTTAATCTTAACACAAAAACACTTGGAAATGTGAAGTATGCAGATGTCAGTGAGTGGAAAATAAAAGCCTCTCTTTTAAAATCATTGATCTGAAGTGCATACAGAAATTAGATATACAACGGGGATCAGACACGTACTGAATTTGGTCCTTGTTCCCTGTTGCATATTTGTTAAGAGATTTCTTTTTATTACTTTTTAATTCATTATTGTAAGTGTAATCTCAGTCAAGTCAAATCACTTCATTAATTAAAAGGGATTGAAAAGGTCCTTAGCTACCAGATTCCACAAAGGCCCAAAAGCTCAGGCCTGTTTACAGGAGGTCGTATTTCATTTGCTGCCTATGTCAAACCAGTACCCATCAGGCCTTTGCCAGGCCCCAGAGACGAGCCAATCAATGTCTGCTCACTAAAGCCCCTTGCATGAATCCATTTAAGCAATGTGGATGCTTCCTGTCAAAAAAAGAAATGGTCTCTTGGTATCTCTGATAGAAATTAGCCATGAATTAAGAGAAGCACAGTTGTTTTGGAAGAAAGCCAAAACCAGAATTAATAGGCCATCTGAGCCTCTTGAGTGTTGAATCCCATTTGTTAGCAACTCTTTATGAAAGGTTTCCCCTCCCTACCACTTCTGACCAAACCCTGTATGCTGTCTCCCAAAACTAAAATCATTCCGTTAAATTTTAACCAGCTGGGAAAATATGAAAAATACTGCCTTTTGTCAAACATGATTTTAGAAACTTGCTTCATATTTGTGCTACAGTAATCCATTTGCCCTCTGGTCCCTTTAAAACACACATTTCCTCATGACTCATCATCTCGCCGAGCTTAGGTATAAGCAGGACCACTGACACAGATGGAGTTGCACTAGACAGGAGTTTGGCTCAATAGGATTTCAGTAATTCTGGCAGAATCTTGTAAAGGCTTTCACTGTACATTTAATTACCATTACCCTGTGCGAATGGAATAATCTGTCTTGCTGCCAGTCCTCCTAGCTTCAAAAGCTTTGTATACGAGTTTAGTGGCAATGAAATTAAAGAGCTTTTAGAGAGCTTATCTTAAAATGATCTAGACTCCCATTTTTACAATGGATGATTTGGTTCAAGCCTGGTTTTCCAAAGTTAGCTGAATTTTCTCGTTTTTGGTGTCTAGACATAGGAATTAGGGGAGAGGGGTGTAGAATTTTGTTTTCTTTCCAAAACATCACATCAAATTCTGGTCTAATTACTAAAACCTTTAGGTTTTCCAGAAAACTGAGTACCCATTTTTCTCAGAAAAGCTTCTGAGGAATTGTCAAGTGCGACACCTCAAAATTCCACTAATGAGAGCTAGGCTGCTCAAGCCTTCAATGAATCTGTATGATCTAGAAACAGGCAGTGATGTGCCAGGTGGACCTCAGTATCCAGTCACACAGGAAAAATAAAACCAAACAAACCAAACACAAACTCCCAAATTGTGTCTCTTCAGCCTCCTTGTTTCTTTGAGTTTTGCTGTGCTTACCTGAGGCACCACATTTTGCTTTTCAGACTGTAATATTTACTATGGTCTGCCTTTTTCATACCGTTCATATAATCCCTTAAACAATAAGACATTCCATGATTAGGTGATTCTAACCTAGGTCATTCTGTCATTAATCCAGATTGATGAACAGGTTGATTTGGGTGATAGAGAAGGTTAAACCTGACCTTTATTGGCTTCTCTCCTGCAGACGAGTAGGCAGTTTTACAGCTTTTTCTCTCTTGCAGACACATACACCCCACAAACTTGCAGGAGAGAGGACTTAATACGTATAATTTAATTTATAATTGTGACTGGGAAGAATTTCCTGGTTTCTCTAAAGAGAAGAGAAGCAGTCAAGTGATTATTTGGCTACTTCCTGACTTCTCGTTTGTTCTCATTATTTTCAAAGGCCCTTTTTTAATTGATTATGTTTTGAAGAAAAAAATAGCAGAATTTTAACAAGCATCCCTGCCAGTCTTCATTCTAATTGCAGTATCATTTCATCATTTAGTAAGTCTTGGCAAAAGCACCCCACACATTAGAGCTCACAGAAGAATTCTGTAAACAACTAGTCTGCCAGGCATCAGCTCTAATTCATTTTCACTTGATTTGCATTGTCTGATTTCATTAACAATCAGAGGATATCCATTTCTAAACAGTGCACCATATAAATGTTCTTCTCTTTCTCTGAAGGAGACCTTACCACTTAATCATCTATGAGCTGATCATATATTTGTCACAAAAAGAAAAGCACGTGACAAGTTACTAGCTACTTAAAAAGGGTAAAAAACATATTTTCTGTCTATTTGGGGGGGAGAGGGGTTAAGCTAAGGTGTTTCAAAGCTTTAATTGTGACTGTAGAACAAGGCAGTAGACACAATCCCATAGAAAGCTTCAAGTATAAATTGTCATTTTAAAGCATCGTTTCAAGGTAGAGATGGAGGATCATGAAAATAACTGTCCCACACACCTTTAGCTAACTGAAACAGACTAACTTGCCTTCATTACATGGCCAAAACAGCAAGCATTTAGGAAGTTCTAAATTTAGTCTTAACTACCTGACCTCATTTTATACCACATGGGTGTAAACAAACCCCAGCTTTCCTAAAACCTCTTCTTCTGGTCACTGAAGTCTCTTAAAAAATGCACTGATTACTCTTACTTTGAGGAGAGAGGACTGGGTCTGAGGTTTTTTTAAACATCAAGTTGACATAGGATAGGCAACAAACATGGGCAGAAGCAGGAGAACATCACAGAAACAGGACTCCCACCAAGTATTGCACCAGCTCAGTCAAATGCCTGTTCTCATTCTCATTCAGAAAAGAAAGAAAAGGAAAAATGCATTCTATCTAGCTGTACCAATATTGGCAGACAGGTACAAGGAGGACTTCTTAGAGACAAATGGAGGCACAGGCTCACGGCGGATCACAATTATTAACTCACCTAAAGGCAAATAAAAGAACTTGCAGCAGAACAAAGTGAACCGTGAAGGTTTCACAACTTTTATTCCAATTTAAGACCAAGGAACAATAAAGCAGAAATAAAGATTTGCCTGGTTACAAGTTAAAAGGAATCTAAAAGGGAGACCAGCTTTTAAGATTAGAAAGTGCATGCTTCCTGCATGCTTGTCTCCATCGCAATGCCTGGCGACCCCTTCTCATCTATGCAGCTCAGTGAGACAATGGTTCACAGAGAACACGCATGCACAATCCCTATAAAACACCTTATTCTGGCCAACTGCTTTGGTTTGCTTATAGGAACCCCATGCCAGGTCATGAGAAACCATCTATTCTGTCTGCTGTTACACTCACAATCCCAGCTTCTGCATCACAAGCACCACGTTCCAGCCTGACTGCTTTCTAGAAGCTGGAAAATACTGTACATTTGTACTCGCCCAGTTTGTCAGGTTCCTCTTTTGATTTATGTTAGAGTTTCAAGCTAATTCTTTTCAAAGGGCTATTTTTGGGTTTGCTGTTCTTTCCCTCCTTCTTCCTTCCTGTCAAGAGAATTCAAAGGGATTAATTGATTTGAGAAGGTATTTATGCTATTAACGTGGCTATTATTTCTAGCATGCCTTTGACAATGGCACAGATCACCATTGCAGAAATAAATGAACCAAGCAACATTGTTTTAAAGACATTAAAAGAACCAAAGTTGCTTAGAAGCCTCTTTCCCAGTCCTGCCTTTCAGAAGCATTTAGAGAATACTTAGTACATGCTTCTACAGTAAAAGTAAAGCAGAAGGCATGCTAGAAACAAGTGTCACCTGTCAATAGCCTAAAGCATTACACAAAGTAAAGATATTTTATGAGACAAGCCAGTGGAAACAACAGTTTGCCTTCATATGGCTCTAATCCTCTGGAAGGTAAGTAGCACACAAGATGCACACAGCAAGTTACTGAGATGGAATATTTAAAGTATTGTGATTTTCAGCCACTTTTATTTCAGCCAAATACAAAGCAAATCCAAAAGCCATTAAGAGGCTAAGCTGGTAAATGCACTGAAGAATACTCCTGAAGTCTATAGGGACTCCTTAGATTTCAGTTTTGTATCTTTTACAGGTACAAAGGGTAGAAATATTTTATCTCATCTTTTTCACAAGCAGAATTCAGGTAGATACAGAGCAGTCTCCACTTCCTTAGCCAAATCAAAGGCATCCCCAGAAAAGGCTTTTTGTACTTTACCTTTCAAAAAGCCGAAACATTAGAGCCTTCATTTGGATCCCATCTTTCCTGACAATTTATGCTGTGCTGAGGACAAAGGCAGAAAAGCCCCTTGAGCAACCGAATTTCTGCATACTTTAGAGCCTGTAGATTTTTCTGTGAGTCAAATCCTTATTATACTACAAGTACAGACAGAACATCAAAACTTTTATTACCGTCAAGCAAGACTACATTATGATAGTAAATATCATGGATACTGTGAAAGACCTTCGTAACACTGGCAAGTCAGAAAATTTTCTGCCTGGAATAAGCAGCACAACACCCCCTGTCTCTAGACAAGCAGTTCTGGAAGCAGGAGGTCAAATAAAGCTCCCAAACACTTTTACCATGCACTTGTACCAAGTAGATCATGTGCCAAACAAGCTTCTCCTATAGTTCAGGAGGGCTCTTGGCTACAAGGACTCTTCAGTATGTGATGAGGGTTGCACAGCAGCCTGTGTGTATATGTTAGGGCTGTTCTCATGAAATATCTAATAACTTAATAATATCTAATAATATTTAATAACTTAATATTTTGAGGTGAGACAAACTTAATTCAAATTTATTGGCAGGAGGAGACAAGGTTTGGAGAGGACAGATGCATAGAAAAGGCTGTATGTACACAGAGAAACACTCACAGTGATTGCTTCTCTGGGAAAAAGAGAATGGTAGTGTGGCTGCCACCCATGTTCTGCTAAATGACTTTCTGGACTTCTCAGCTTTACATCTTTAAAAGGTGTGACACACACCTTAGCATCTTTCTGATGACTGGAGTTTAACACATTGACTTCTGAGTTTTTCTGTCAGGCCCATCAGAACAGTGAGAGCCTTATCAGTTGCAATCAAGAGAGGAAGGAGCTCTTCAGAAGGAGGGTCACTATCCACCAATCCAAGTGACACAGCAAAAGCAGTATCAGATGAAGGTAGTCCTGAGCAGAACTCTTCCCAAATCTCTTTTGAATGTCTTTCCTCTCTGGGTGCACTCTGTGACATCCTATGCTTAAAAAAGAAAGAAACCCAAACAAAACAAAAAAAACCCAACAAAAGAAAACCCCAACAAAAAAAACCCAACCAAGCAAAACCAACAAAAACACCCCCACACAAAAAAACCACCCAAAAACAAAACAAAAAAACAAAACAAAAAAACCCAACACACAAACCCAACAACAAAACACAACAAACAAGGACCCCAGCCACCTATACAAACAAACAGAACTACCTATAACCCCAACAAAAAAACCCCAACCAAGCAAAACCAACAAAAACACCCCCACACAAAAAAACCACCCAAAAACAAAACAAAAAAACAAAACAAAAAAACCCAACACACAAACCCAACAACAAAACACAACAAACAAGGACCCCAGCCACCTATACAAACAAACAGAACTACCTATAGTTTGATTGTAATTTAAGAAGAAAGTCTTAGCATGTGGCATTTACAGCCACTTCAAGGTCCCTTTATACTTCCAGGGCAGTTAAACAGACAATGATGTACATATGAAGCACCAACCCTTCACTAATAAAGGAGCATGGTCCATGGCAGTTCAAGTCTAATAGCCATGATTTGTTCGGGGCACTTCCACCACTGGAAACAAACTAAGGTCCTATTTCAGCAAGAGAATGTACAAAACCTCCATTCTATCACTATTCAGCAAAGCACTTAAACTAGCTCTTTCCATCCCTTCAGAGTGCCCAAACTGCAAATGTTTCCTACTCAGGTGCCAAAAATGCTAACTTCCTCATGTTATCACCTAAGATGCTGTTCAGGTTCACTGGGAAACCAAAATAGTTCCAATGAACAGCTAAAAAGCAATTTTTCTTCTCATTAGCTTCCTTCCCCCCCCCTTCTCCTTATGTTTCTTTGTTTCTTTCTCCTTCATGCTATAGCAAACTTTGGCAGCACTGCAGAATGCTGATGAGACGCATGCTTACCGGGTGGAATCCCAACAGCTATTTTTGGCCAATACCTGGCATAAACTGCCTCGGCTTTGAGGACTGAGGGGTTTTGCTTATTGGGCCATCTTGAGAAGTTTAATCCTTCATTATGACTCGTCAAAAGGCTTGCAAGTTCTACAAAACTAATGTCACGTTAACAACAAGCTCCAGCAACCCTTTAAGCATTCCTAGCAGTAAGGCACAAAGGTGGCTTTTCCTTTGAGAATAAAAAAATCCATAACCAAAGCATTTTTATTCCATCTCTAAAAAGATCAAGCTGTGTATGCAAACTCTTTGCACGTTTATTTTGTTGCTCTTTTCTGGTTTTGAAAGGTGTTGGTCAAGTGCATGGTTAACACAAAAGACAATTAGACAGTCTTCGGAACACAGCATTCCCAACATCTCTCAGTCCTGACTTGTCACAGTTATCAGACTGCACTGAGGAAGGCCTGTCACTCATGGTCTCCTGTCTACTGCAAGAAGAATCAGCATTCAAACTGAAAGGCTGAAATATTTCATAGGATCATTTAGGTTGGAAAAGACCTGCAAGATCATCAAGTCCAACCATAAATACATGCTGATCTCTAATTGCAAAGGACTAGTTCTGTGACTTTTGAGGCCTCCTTATGCCTTCCAAACCTACTCCTGCTACTTCTGAACATCAAGACTCAAAACTAAACATTTTTTATTCCATTATATGTTTAAATAGATGATTCAGGAAACATTTAAGTTTAGCAGTGATTGCATTTTTATGCTGCCTGACCTCCAATTCTTATTTGAAAGAGGAGAAATTTGGAATTGCTGGCAAATAAGGTTTGCTAACGGTAGTTTACCACATGAAGCTGAAAGCTGGAGTGTGGGAAAATCGGCAGCTTCTATCTAACCTTTGCTGATCTACCCATTCTAAATACAACTTCAGAAAGAAAAAGAACTGAGGAACAATTTGGAGGTGATTTCTAGAGAGAGAAAGAAAGAAGTCAGACCCCATTCGCTCATCTAAAAAGAGGCTTCAAACCTTTCCTCCTTGCCTTGAAAGCTTCTTGATATCCCATTCGCTTCTTTGACATCTGAACCAAGTCCCAGGCTACTCCTGCCATGAGAAGGGGTCTCACTGCTGTGAGCTTGGATCAGGTGGGTTTCTCTGTTTTGCTTTGTTATCCTGATGAAACACAGTGGTTTAACAGAGGGAACTGTCAGCAGGGGAATGTGCTTCATCCTCTAGTCACCTCATTTTATGAAGTTTAGTCAGCAGCTCTATCAGAGCCATTTTAATTAAATAGGTTACTAAAGGATCTTCTTTTTACCTTGAAAAAGATGTAGTTGGGACTTTACCTGAGCTGAAAAGTTTGAATTTCATTAGGGCTGTAAAGTGTTCTTTTTCCCCCCTTTCAGATACAACTAGCACCCTTCTTTCAACACATCAATACAGCTATTTGCATGAAGTATTGATTAGAAGTCATTATAATCACAAAATGTTAATTACACCAATTAATTCCCAATCTGTTTGTACCTCAAGCTTGTTTGCTTTCAGCACAGAAGGTTAAAGTAAGTGAATCAGTCTTGGCTTTCTCTCAGGGGACAATTTTTTATACACTGAGGAATCATTGTCCTTTAAAAAGCAATTTTTCTGTATGACCAGGCTTTTTCCCCAACATTGTTTCATAACTATTTTCAAGTAACACATAGGAACACCAAACTCTTGGTCTCCTTATCACTAAACAAGTTCCTTACAGTCATCATAATTAATTCTGTGGGTTTGTAAACAATGGAGAAGAAAATGATCTCATGCACCTCAACTACCAGATGGAGGAAATGATTCTGTGGGTGAGGAGCTCTAAAGTCAAATCCTGCAATATTACTGAGCTGATTCTGTTGCCCACTTTTCCTTCTACGTGAAGTTTCATTTAATCAGTTTGTGGAGACACCTTGATTCCTGCAACATCATAGCTTCTGCTCCCAAAGATGGGTATATCATGTTCACTCTAAATACCCAATCCTATCATGTCAATTTTAAGGGCATTAGCAGCCCTCTTCCTTTTATTTGCCAAGAAAAACAAAATGACTGTCGTGTCCCTGTTTTCACCTGTGCCTCCTCATCTTCCTCTGGCTGTCCAAGCAATTTGGTTTGCATCTTAATAATTTAAAGACTCTAAAAAACCAAACAAAGCAAAGAAATAAAAAACAAAACCACATACCCACACCCTGCCAAACCCCTTTCTCTACTCAATGGCACATACACTTCATTAAAGCTGCCCTTGGCTTGAGATCTTTTAAGGGAAAGATAATATAAGCTGTGTATATATAACCTAGCCATTGCTCACAGTTGACTATAGTGACAAGGACAAGTGGGAAGAGGGAATTTTGCATTTTCGTTGCACTGTTAGGTACAAAGAAGGTAGCATTAATTTAATAATGTCAGATCCATAAAGTACATGGAAAGAAGGAAATTATATATATAAAAAAACCCTATTCAATCCCTAGGAAAAAAAAAATTACTTTGCACTATACAGACCTATCCAGGAGCAGCATGCAAAGAATGTGCATTCACTGGAAGCAGATTTTAAGTTACAATAGTACTTCTTACGACATGAAAGTTGGTGCCATGTGGGCACAGACAATGAGTCCACTTTCCCATTCCTTTTCTTAAGCTGCCAGTAAAGAATTATTATCTTTTCACAAAATATTTCTTGGATCAAAATACTTGGTGCACAATATTTAAGGAAGTATTATAAAGCTCTGTTTAAAATTATATTATTACCTCAAGTTAAAACAATGGGCTGATTCCCAAATCATTCAATCCTGATTGCTGCAGTGCTTGGTTTGGAATGGTGATACTTCTGGGTGTTCAACGACTTTGCCACTACCTGAATAGGAAAAACACTTCAGTGTGATGTGATGGCCACCCACAGGCCCCATGATCAAATGCACTCAGAAATCTGCTCATGGTTTCAGAATACAGAACTTCATAGTTTCACTGAGCACACTGAATCTCCACTAAAAACTAAGAGAGTATGTCAGCTTCACACAGCATATCGCTGTTTTAGCAAGACTCGTTACTGATCCCTCAAGCCTTTTTCACATTTATCCCAGACATTAGATATCTGCACAGGTAAGTCTCTTCTACTGGCCAGTATAAGAAGCTGCAAAGTTCAGAGAAAATCATTAAAGTGAAATGCAGCCACTGAATATATTCCAAGACACATAACTTATTGAGATTGAGCTCTCTAATTTCCCACATATTTTTCAAATAAAGAAAATGCCAATGTGAGACAGTTCTGGGGCCTAATATACCAATCGAAGATTCTTACAGCATTGTTATATTAACTCAACTGAGGAATGGTTTGGACTTTCTGCTTGCATAACTCAAAGTAGTCATAGATCAAATATCTGACAAATAATACAACATGCGTACAAGTTTGTGCAACAAAGAAAGATTTGAAATTAAATAGCCACGACATCAGTAGAACACCTTTTAGTCTGTGGTTGATACAACACGAAAAAAACCATTTCTATAGGTTTCAAGTTGAAAGACTCTTCCGGTTTTGATTTTAAACCTGGAAACCGATTAATGATGTCTTTTGTATAAAATCACAGGGTTCTGTGCTAAACTTTGGAAAGCTGGCTCTCCCAAGTTAACCAGCATTTCTAAGCAAAATTAGCTACTGAAAGCTACTCATGGAAAAGGACGGTAAAATACAGGGCACGTAAACTGCATAATACCAGAACTCAGAACTTCCTGATGATTTGAGCTTTTGTGGTAGGCCACTCTATTTTAACAGCTAGAAAGGTAAAGGTGTAATTTATTTTAAGGTAAAATCTCTTTGGAGACCACTGTATTATAATTACAGATATAAGGCAATAATCTTTGCTATTAAAAGGCATTTTAAAAAACCACATCCACCTTTCTCTACTTTCCTTTGGAAGGCATTTTGTGGCTCACAGAAACCATCTGGCTAAAAGGAATTGAATGCATAATCCTTTGCACTTGTATCCATGCCCTTGCAGCACCACTTCTTCAAAGATGAAAGTCTGTGGATCTGGCTGTAGGCCCAGTCAAGAGGGGAAAAGCAAGTGAATAGAGCTGACAACCACACCGCCTACGCCTGAGGCTGCATTAACTGCTCTGTACCTTCTTTTGTATTGCCTTGAAGAGCAACTGCAGCAGCCGATGGGAATCTCAGAGGCACAACTCCAACGGCATTGGAGAACGGTGAGAACTCAGGCTTGAAAGACACATCTCTGGCCTTCCACACATCCCCAGGGGCTGGATGATTTGGGCAGGAATCAAACCTATTCACTAGAGGGTTTTGTCTTGTTAAACTGCCTTGTTTCCATGGGAAGATATTGTCTGCATGAGGAGCACCCAAAATGCCAGACTGTTAACATCTTCTCAGCACTGGAAATCATGATCATCCATCAGAGGATTATCAAAGACTGGTTTATAAATGAGTCAGACTAAGACTACAGACCCAATATCATTTATGAGTTAGGGCAGACATGGATATTTCACACAGGTCAGACAAAAAGAGCATACGATTTTCTGTCATGATCATTTATGACGTCTTGGCCTTAACATAACCTCTCTTCACAATGCCTATGACTTGTTTTCTTTGGTAATTCCCATGAATTAGCTTTTTGCTTAGCTGTCTGAACTAATTTTTATCACATGTAAAAGCCTTTTCATGAAGCAACAGAACAGCTTTGCTTCTTACCTTTAAAAAAATCTCTTTTTTCCTGAGTATTGATACAATTTCGTAGCGAGGACAATTTTACATAAACTATTTTCCACTCCACTGAATGTTATGTTGCTCTATGTGAATATATTTTTTGGTTGATACTAAGGCAAAATATTGCTATAAATGCTGTATTTTCATAAATGCCATTCTTTGACTTTTTAATAGATTCATTCCATGCATACTATTAATACCAAGTATTACTGATGGATCTGTTTCAAGTGGCCAGCATAATTTCCTCTGTGGTCCCCAGAGCCTTCACCTATGATTCAAGGGGAAAAAAAAAGATCACTAGCTCCTCTGTATTTCAAGGCAACAAAGCGATCAAGATGGAGGGAGAAGCTCTGATGATTTGGAAAACTCTAGTCGGTAACATAAAAACAGAGAAAGGGATTTTGAGATTTAAAAGTAGAAAGTGGAAAACAGGGCATTTTATTTTCTCTGTTAAAAAAAAAAAAAGCCTCTGAAACAACAACACACTACAGATTGGCCAATTCAGAGACAGCTGTAGATATGGGTAAGTTAAATAGTGATAAATTAATGCCAGGTCCAGCAAAAGTATAGCAGCTGTAAGTTTCTGATAACATAGCATATGAGAAATTCCTATGATCATAATGCTAATAATGCAGGAGATGAAAGACAGCATGACTTTACCAAATTTAGACTCCTTTTAAGTATCATTTGGCTCACATTGGGACATACATTTTGTTCTCTTCTACATTAGTTTGAATCTAAATTTTGAGTTATCGACTCCAGGGTTATATTCTTCTAAAGGATACTAAAGATCAGTGCTGCCTAGACTTGTTTCTGGAAGAGGCCCAAGAAAAATAGCAGTAGCTACATATTTTATTCTAGCTTTTCAGCATGTTGGGAACAATTAAACAAAGTCCCTTAAACCCAAATGCAGTAACTCTGATTCTTCATTAATGTATATCTTACCCCAGTTTTTCCTTAGTTTATTAGAATTTGTGATCACCCATATTTTCTTGTTGGACTTTATACGTTTTGCAACTGACTAGTTATATACTTTTTGAGTATACCCTCTATGCCTTATCCGTCCTGTCTGCCTTATTAGGGTTTCTGAAACATTCTCTCTATTTTTATAAAAGCATCCATATTACAGAGACTAAACTTCTGAGATGCAAGTTTTGACACTTTCAGTATTTTCAAGCTATTCTATATTTGTTCTGAGCCACTGCCAAATGTGAAATAGCATTTAACACATATCGCCTTTAATCATCCAGCTTGTGTGGTTATATAATAAAATAACACAGAGTAGGTTCAGAGACAGTTCTGTTCAGCTTCCCATTTACCCACAGAAACTGCTACATTTTAAAAGCAGTACCAAAGTAGTTCTGCTAATAAGACCTCAGAGCAGGAACACAGATCTTGGGAAAAGATTTTGGCCAATTCCTGTTCCATTTTCCTAGAAAGATATACCTGCTAATTCAGGACAAGAAGGGTGTATGGTATGACTACTTGCAGGACAGTTCTGCAACAAGCCTTCATATCCATAGAGGCTATAAAGGCAATAGACTCTTGCATTCTTGAGTTACTGTTAACGGCAAATCTCACAAAAGGCATAGGCTAGACAAAGTTCAGATCCCCAGCTGCTTTTAGTCTATGCTGCTCAATGGTTTATACATGCCAGCTGAAAAGATGGCCCTATGTGGGGTTCAAAGCCTATCACAGACAGACAGGGAGGAAAAGAGATGACGTTGCCACGGAGCAGTGCAAATGCATTCCATCACACCTATTTCTGAACGTGCAGTCTTCCATAGTCTACTTTTGCAGTTCAACACTCTAGAAAATACATGACCTTTTGGGAAAGTCTTTAGCCTCCATCTTTAAAGACTTTCAAGACAGGGTTCAGGAGATGAGTTACAGTAACAACAGCAGCCAGTCAGGGTGTGAGCCATTTCATAAGAACCAGTAAGTATCTTACTAAAGCCTTCCTCACACAAAGTTTGGGACACAGTCACTTATCACCTTTATTTTGCTTTTTAAAGCTGAAGACCCACCTCAGGAAAAAAAAAGCCAAACCAAAAACAAACAAACAAACAAACAAAAAAACCAACAACACAAAACCCAAAAACAAACCACAAAAAACACAACACAAAAAACCCAACACAACCAAAACCGAAGGCAGGAAACACATTCACAAGACTCATCTGCTACAGCATTAGGAGACCAACCAGGAAATCCTCAGGAGTGGGTGCAGCTTAGAGGACTGCCTATAGAGGCTTAGGTCAGTTTGCATAACACTACCTATAACATTGTGTTATTTTACTTCTTAAACAACGTTTGGTTCCTTCATTTATGAAACAGATGGTAGCTTAGAGGTGTTTGCTATTGGGATGTTCAGTTTGAAAGTTCCCTCATGGTGTTGCCAGACACCAGGCTGCTGAATTGGCCTGAAATGGAGAAGGGGATGCATTAGCAGTAACTATATGTACTAAAAATAGGTAGTTACTGGCCCAGAGGCAATGTGTCATCACCTTTACATAATGCACAAAAAATTTCAGCTTTTACACTTTAAGGTCTCCATCATCTCACTTCATATTATCTAGTGCTGAAATCTTCACCCCTAATTAATACTAGACCTGCAAAGAATCTGAGCCTCCTGCCCAGTAAGCACATTTTTACATCACTATTAAACCTGTATTTGGGGATGGCATGTAGATGTGCAGACTGTGGGGCACAAATTGCAACTAGGACTTCAGCATTATTGTCAATAGCTGCCGCCAAAGGGTGCAGTTGATCCTAAAATGCTTGAAAAGAGCAAGCAGCAAGATGCAATCAAGAAGTTTTTGTCTTCTTTAGTTTGACATTAGGGTAATTAGTATTAGAATACAGACTTCAGTTTTAATATCCACATAATTAATAAATCAGAGATGAGAAAAGCCTCAGAAATAATGAAAATTTGGAGGATACTCCATCAGTAATGTACAGCTGATTCTGCACCTGAACAAGAGAAGGTTAAGATGCAAACTGTGATTGCAGTGTCCGACTACATACATGAGGAACAAATTTTGGTAACAATTTTTTTCAAAACAAAAGGCAAAAAGTCCTAGTATCAGGAAGACAAAGTTAACCATAGGTAGATAAGTGCTATAAATGAAACCTATTTGAGAGTGACTTTTTAGTTTAATAATATTGCTAATAACCAGAAAATGGACCTGACTAGCATCTTTCTTCCTCACTAGCCATGTTCAAACATCATTTCTAAGAGCTTTCTTGTAGAGTAGGGTTCTAGATTAGTTCCAACCTGTACCTTACAAGCATCTTTGAGTCTTTCTATTGTTCTATTCATATAATGCCTGCTTGCATCCATTTGCCTTAGTTTTACTGCAGCCACATAGTGGGCTGATGCTTTCAAAGCTTTTATCCTTCTCTACACAGGGCTGCTGCAAAACCGCTCTGATTAATGCACATTCCAAAACTATTCATAGTTTTGGTTTAGCACTCCTAAACATTTCTCCCCACCCTCCCCAATTGTTTTCAATATATTTAACATGTTTACACAGGTAAAAATATTTACTTTAAATTCAGGTCTGCATCAAGTAGTGTCTTCACCAAGAAGTGACCAAGTTCAGCGTTTTCCTCTTTCTCCATAAAGTCACTATTTTATAGTTCTTCAACATTGGTACCTTAGGCAAAACTGAGATGCTTTGTCCAAATAATAAAGCATACACTGTTACTTGCTACTATACTATCATATGTCACAAATAAAAAAATTGCTTCAGAATAAGAGAGTGTTAGGTTTTCAAACATTGCCTTTTATTTTTTGCACATGCAATTATTTCCTTGCACAATCTATCACACACAGATGGCTAAATATATGATTGTACCTCACTGTAATTTACAGAGGTGCATTAGAGGCTAGGCTGAAATTGTAGTCCTAAAGGTCTATAACCTGAGCCTCCAAAACCCCAGGATATTTGGAATTAGTGCACTTATTTTGGCATATTATGACTAAGTAGCATAGTGCACTTATTTTGGCATATTATGACTAAGAGACAAACAATATGCAATATTAAAGTTCATCATTCTCAAGCTCACAAAAGGATGCATTACCGATATAATGTCAGTCTTCCGAGCATTCTTTGTCAAGATTTCCTCATTTTCCCTATTTGATGCTCATGATCATCAAAAAGCCTTGTAAGCTAAGAATCCTCAGTCAATCAGAGGAAAAGATCAGGATATAAGTTTGTGTGATCATTCTCTCTTCCCCACTCCACACCCCTCATCTTTGGTGATGCAAAGAAACAACACTACTGTTGTTTTGCTTGGGTTTTTTGTCCAGTTTCCTTCCTAGTAATTTTTGCACTGGGAGAGACAGATGGGGAAAGACTCATAAAGGAAATCTTTACAGTCTAATCATGTTATTAGGTTCTGTCACCCTCTCCCCTTTTAATTATTAACAAAAAGAACAGGGTCAAACTATAACAACTTGTAACTGCATAAACAGAAAATACTTCAAATTTTCCTTAGCCATAAGAGAGACTGTCTTGACGCAGCTGTATGTGGGGCAAAAGGGAAATACTAGAGCCCAGCTTTGGCATCTGGTACTTCTACACTGAAAAAAACAAACAAACCCAACTTAAATATTAAGGGCACATGCAAACAACTCCACTTGCCACATCCGCCCTAAGCAATAGTACCTACAGTATTTATCTGCTTTGTGAGGAAGTCTGTAACATAAGTAATCTTAAAGTAAGCCAGAAATATGACACACAGTACATACAAAAGCTTAATTTTTTAATACGTTTCCAAATAAATGAGACTCAGTGTATTAAAAAATATTAACAGCTTGGCCTTGACTTTGTTTGAGGTTACTCTTCTGCAGTAATGTCCTCTATAGCATTTCTTGCAGGCTTTGGAAGAACCAAGATGAAAAGAATTCAGGCACTACACAGACGACATCCATTCGATCTTTACACATTTCCACCCCCACTTGAGGCCAACAAGGCAGAAAAGCATTTAAATTAAGTACACATTCAAACATCAGCATAACATGCCTCAAGGAGATCTGAAGGCATTCATGGTAAAACCTTATTGACATGTATTGTCAAAAAAATTAAGAAGAAGATGCACAAAGATCAGCACCTCACTTCCAGTGTGCACAGCCTACATAACACATTGGTAGCTGTGTCTCTTCTGCTAAGAAGTTTTTCATATTTAGTGTCGCTGAAGAGAGACGTTTAATTAAACACAGAGATTGAGAGTGGCTGTTCATGACAATCTGCATTTCATTTTGTTTTGCATCCATTGTCAATGAACATAAATCGTAGAGCTGTTGAAGAGAGAACTCAGTCAAAGTTTCACACTGCTTAAGCAAAGCAGAAGGGAGTTTAACTGCACACATATTGACATTGCAATCAGCCAGGATATATGACTGAAATGTACAGTCATATGTGCTAGGCTTAATCAAGCTAATTTAATCAACAGAAAGGAAGACACAGTAGAAGAGGCTTAATGCAAGCTTAGGGCAAGCAGTAAGCCAGCAGGGTGCCCAGTAAGCCTGTTGCTTACTGGATGTTTCTTGTGTGTACTAGTTGTCAGAGATGGCTGCAGCTTCTGAGTCCTTAGGGAGGCTCCGTGCCCTACACAGACTACACGGTTGCAGGAGGCAGGAAGGAGGGCTACTTAATACCAGCTGACAAGATGTGTTTGCTGATCAGATTGGGAAGACAGCATCCAACACTCACCTGCTAACATATGCCTTGCATCAGGACAAAGAGGAGAGGATGCAAGCATCAGGTATTTGGCTCAGTGATAGAGCTTCTCACACTGGGAACTTCTATCTAGCCAGGCAACAGATGTAATTCCTTTGTGCTCAAATTGTGCAAAGCATATCATTACATTCAATTTTTATTCCATGCAGACAAAGTGCACCACATTTACTTGAGACAGACAGGAGAAAAAAGCCCTCATGTTAAAGGACTGATAACTGGAATGAATGCATCTTTGACAGTGCCAGCAGCTGGAGGCATTACTATTTTAATATTTATTTTGTCTAAAGTGTTTTATTTAAAAAATGTAATTCTTTCTCACCTCTATAAAGAAAGCAACCTGATGTAGCAAAGCATTTTTAGAGATTCACTGCTAAGCATGTATTTCAGAATAGTAAATGACATTCACAAGTGAGCCTAGCCCCAGTGGATCAACAGCAGATGGGAGGGTAACAGATTCTACCTACAGTGTTACAACAGAAAATGGAAAAGTGAATACATGTGAAAAAATAGAAGGCAGCAGCGACAGCATTCAGAGCCTTCCATCACTGCCATGTTGCAAAACAAATATTATGGGCCACAAGTCTCTTGAATTTTCAATTCCAAAGTTAAACTCAAAGTTTGACCAAGAGTTTAGAGAGCATAATTTCCCTCTCATGGGAAGTGAACCACATTGCAGCATAAGGAAGCAACAACAACAACAAAAAGTCAGCTTTCCCAAATGAACACATTTTGCTTGGACTTACGAATCTGGCAGGCAAAGCCTTAGGTGTGGACAATTTATGAATCTCTGACTTTTTACTCATTAGCAAGTTCTTATTCTGCTTCATTGGCCACGATTTCTTTGTTGTAACATCAGTTACACCATTAAAGTAACTTACAGAAAGCATTAAACTGAGGACATATTTAGGCAGCTATGTGGCAAGTTGTGACCATGGAGAATAAAAATGAAAGGGATTCTGCAAAGCCTATCCATCAAGATTATTTCTTTAAGGGCATGAAAGTTAATAATTGCCTCAGATCTCATTAAGAAATAGTTATTTTCCAGCATTTTTTCAAACAACAAAGTAATCACTAGTTTTTTTCGCGTAAGTCGTTCAGTTTTATTTACCTGGCTAGCTCCAAGCAAAACCATCCCATTCTGTAGGTTCTTGAGTTGCACACAAGCCTGAAAACCTTTACCCATTTTTGCCGCTTAAGGCCTTCCCTCCACTGTTTCCCACAGTCCTAAATAAAATTTCACTTTCTGCTGGGTGGTACAGCCCTACCCAGCATCAATACAGGATAGCATGGTTTTCACCAAACAGTGACAAACTGTGTCTCATATTTGAATATGAGCACCAGAATGAAAACAAAACTTCTTTCAATTCAATTTAATCAATTTGGGTCCTTCAAATACAAAAGCTTGAAAAAAATTCCAGTTAGCAACCCTTCTGCCTTTCTGGTCTCTTACTGTTCTGTATTCACCCTAGTTTAGGAAGATGTCCAAGCAAGCTTGCCTTAACTTCCTGGCTAAGAACAAGCTGTTTTGCTGTAGTCACAGCTAACCAGTTTGTCTCACGGCATTGTTCCTCTGCTTCCAGCAGAAGGTTTTCATATCTAGAAAAACACAGCTGCTGCTTACCAAACCTTCCCAATTTTCCACCCTGTTTCCTTCTTCCCCTGCAAAGGCAGAGCACATTTCAGAAGACTACCTCCCTCTGAGAACACCCTACAGAAAACAGTTCAGTGTTAGAAATCAGGCAAAGAAAACACACAGCTGCCACTTCCACCAGCACAAGATATTAGTGTCTTTCAGAGCAATCCAACATCAGAACAGAGAGCAGCTTTTGTTTCAAAACCTGAGACACCATATAGTGTCAAAGGACCTCAGATCTGTTCAATTCATTGCAGCAGAATACTAATAAGACACAATGTGAAGACTGCTATACAGGAATCAAAGCCAGGCTGCCTGCAGCCATTTTAAACACTTGAGTTAGCCACTATCCAGTATCAATTCAGATCCTTAGGTGAAAGACTGATGGCATACTTGTAACATACCAATAAGTCAAGCACATTGTAGGCAGCAAAGATTGAGTCACTGTTTCCAAAGCAGATGGGGGTTTTTGATCTACAGGTAAGAGAAAGGAGGCATGATAATATTCCCTTTGCACTACTGACAGGTATTACTACACATGCTAAGGAGACACATCAGTATAACAACATACTTTTTTGGTCCAGAAAGCTTTCCAGTGACATCACACCCCACTGTTTTAGAATCCAACACTGGACAAACATGATAACAGCAGCTACAAATGCACTGAG
This sequence comes from Nestor notabilis, assembly GCF_000696875.1. NCBI lineage: Eukaryota > Metazoa > Chordata > Aves > Psittaciformes > Psittacidae > Nestor > Nestor notabilis. Next base: position 21,053 of record NW_009909534.1, read on the forward strand.
TGGATACTGAGCCACAATTCCTTTTATTAACAGTACAGTTCAGTAACAAATGACAGGATGACCAGCAAGAAACCTGACAGGCCTTGCAACATGAAGATGACTTATCTCTAATTTTCACTACTCTTGTGAATAGTGGCATTGCTCCACTAGCAATGACACAACACTATATACATGATAGTAACAAGGAAAGTGGAGATGAGTCACAACTTCTTTACCAAAAATGTTCTTCCATTTTTACTTATCATGGCCTATCATTATATTAAGATATCACTTACCCTAATAAGAGTAACTGTATATGTTTCAAGAAACTTGTTTTCAAGTTATACCCAAGTTTTTGTGTGTAAAGAGAGATAACAACTACTCCATCACCCAGGCTCCTTTCTCTTTCTCAGGAAATAAAAAGTCCTAAAACATATTTCTGTTCCCGGGAGATGGGTAATATCCTGCAACATCCTCTCTATTTAAAGCGCCTCCCAGACAACTTCCAAGTACAATCTCTTTTCTGCACTGGCAGCAATTGGTCTTCTCACGTTAGACAGTTTTGGGAATATAATTATTCCATTGAAAAAAAAAAAGCAAACAAAACAAACAGCAGAGAGGCTGCTCCACCATTTTGCTAAAGATAGCATCTGTTTTCTTTTTCACTGCAAACTGCTTCACTTAGAAATGTAAAGCAGAGGATTCAGAGCCCTGAGTGAAATCAAATATGTTTTAAATATTCTTTTTCCTAAGACTTAATAAGATTGAAATTTATAATATCATTTTACAAAGTGTAATTCATTTCTTAATGAGGCAGACTGAGCACTCCTAGTTTGGAAGCACCCATGAGTGTACATGGTTAATCTCAGCCTTATTTGCCTTTATTCAGTGTCTGTTCTGTTGCTTTGGCTAGGTAAACTCCAAAGGTTTTATACTGGGTTTTTTTCCTCTTTTTTTTTTTTTTCCACTCCCACTAAAGTAAAAGATGACAGGTAATAATATAATGTGTGGTAGAAGGAGAAATGCTGACAGACATTGTGTTACTTTGCTTCAATTAGGCTCTAATTACTTCTTCTCTTCAATTAGAAAATCACATGAACCAATTATGCCAGATAATGTGTGCTTATCCTATTCAAACTGCACAATGGGTAAGGTCTATTCACATTGATTATCTTCAATTTACGCTTTTAGCCTTTTTTTCCCCTTCTGTCTGCATGGCCCATTACAGTTTTAAAGTGGAAGCTCTTAAGCAGTTCACAGTATTATGATATCATTCATAACAATTGTTATGTTTTGATGGAAGAAAAATTTTGATGCCTTGAATGCAGAGGGGAAAAATCTCTTTGGATTGAATGTAATTCAATTTCATTATTTTGGTTAACAATATTCCCATGGTTTTTAAATAAATATGATACCATGTGGTCTACTCTTAATGGACAGAGATGAGTGAAACAGTTGGTTCTATGGGAACAGAGATTTCAAAACCAGACACGGAATGGAACACAAGAACTGCTCACTGTTAGCTCAGAGTATTAGTCCTAAAAGCCCTATCAGGCCTCATTCATGAATGCTTTGCAGAGTGGAAGCAATCAGCAAAAGCAGAGTGACAAGCATAAAACTTAGAAGTGGAGAAACCCTAAGAATGTTTTCCTACAAAATAAAGGGGGGGGAGGAACCCTGATGTAAACTCTTAACAGTCATAGAACACTTCAATAGATCTGGACGAGCAGAAAATGCAGAGAAACAACACTGAATACTAAAGGCAAAGAATTTCACCCCCTCTTTTATAAGGGTTTGAGGGCTTCTGCTGTTGCAAGGTTTTATCTAGCCTTGTGCTCAACTGAGGAAAGAAGTCCTTTTAACTCTCCAAGATTAAATACAGAACACACTCTTTGCTGTCCAGCAGCCTCCAGAGATTGCCAAGCACCTGGTAAGGTGTCACCTGGAATCAGCTGAAGCTACCTCAGCCAACATCAATCTCTCTTACTTAAAACACACAAGCTCTACTCACACTGGCATGCTCGAATAGCAATTGTTTTATATTCAAAGAGGAGTCATTTATTTACTGGGGAACCGAGTAGAGACAGAAAGACAACACAAAACCAACAAGAGGTTCCAAAATAGATATTCTCCGGGGGCGGGGGGCTGGGGAGGGTTGGGGTGGGGAGAGGGGAGAATATTCTGATATTTTCCTTGGGAGTGGGGGGACCAGAAAGTTATGACCCTTGAGTTCTCAGACATCCCAGAAAAGATTTCCAGACACCACTAAAAGCATGGTGATCCCTCCACAACACAGGACAAACCAATCCTTCTCCTGAAGAAAATAATCTCAGGGCCTACTCTTTTAAATGTGAAACAGATTATTTTCCCCTACGTACCTCATTTTCTACTATATATCATGTGCCATTTCAACACTCAGTCACTCATTCTCATGAGGTCTTTATTTAATTCCTTAGAGTCAGCTCTTGTCCATACCACTCTGAACAGCTTTGTGTCACCTGCATACATTGCTCTTCCTAACGTCTGGAGGACATACCAGCTTAAGGTTTTTTCTATTTTATCTAATTCTATTTTGAAATTCACCATGTTTTATAATGTTTCTTATTTTCTTCATTTAAGACACAATTAAAGGACAATTTTTTGTTATTAGCAACCTTTCTTGCCCTAACATTTAGCTACCCTAAGCACTTTTTATCCTCTCTCAAGCCTTTCTACACAGGCTATCCGCTGGCCCTGTGCTTCCAATTGTTACTGAGTATCACCATCCAAACTATATGAAAGGATTTAATTCTTTTAGATGTCCCTTTTAGCTTCTTTCAGAATAGCCTATTTCAGTTGGAAGGGACCTACAGTAATCTCTCAGGTCCAGCTGCCTGACCAATGCCTCTTAAATTTTTCAAATGCCTCAGTGACAGGCTTGGCACATCAACCACCTCTCAAACAAAACACTTCCTAAGGTCCAGCCTAAACCTCCCCTGGTGCAGCTTTGAACTATTCCCATGTGTAGTATCACTGGATACTAGGGAGAAGAGATCAGCACCTCCTTCTCCACTTCCCCTTCTCAGGAAGTTGTAAAAGCAATGAGGTGACCCCTCAAGCCTCCTTCTCTCCAAACTAGGCAACCCAGAGTCCTTACTGCTCCTCATAGGACATTTCTTCCAGCCCTTCCACCAGTTTTGTTGCCTTCTGAACACATTCAAGTTCCTTAACATCCTTCTTAAATCATGGGGCTCAAAAACACACGCATCCTGTTCTGTTAATATAAGCATCATCATTCAGTGAGCATTGGAGAGGAAGCAGTAAAGTAAGGTTTCTAAGGTAGTGGGACAAATCCAGAAGCCTTTTTTTTTTCTTTTACATATTCACAATGAGAGCCCAAGAGAGCAGTTCAGCCTATGCACTTAACATCCTGATAGGTATATTAAGTCAGATTAATTCCATTCTAAGTCTTCAGATACATTACAGACAAACTGGGATTTTAAGACCCAGACTGCGCTAAATAAACCAACTTGGTTTGACACAGCCATTGAGATTTTTTCCAACTAGCTTCTGGTCAAGTACACAAGCAATTAAGGCTCTTATCTGCAAATGACAAATATGAACATACAAGTTACAAAACAGTACTTTTTTTTTTCCATGTGGTATACATAAATTTCCTAACAAGAAGGCTGCCCAAAACCAGTAAAATCATGCTGCATATTGAAAGAAAAACAGGGCAGAAGCCAAAGAGTTAAGCAAAAGCATGTTATTTTCTATAATGTTATGAACATGAAATGTCTATTTGTCAAAATGTAATTACAAAGAACTCTTTACATTACATGGTATAATGACTGCCATAATAATAAGTTCAAACATCACAGGGAAAACAGGCCAAATCATTTTTCATTGAATTACAGCCAAGAGATGTAAACAACTGAAGTATCTGAGACCCACTATGCTAAGAAGTTACTACAGAATTATACACAGTTTAGGTAAGACAAACTTGTACCAAAAAGACTCTGGTTCGGCTAAAAAAATTCTCTGTGATCAAAATATTCTGGAAAACTCAGCTTTGAGATTTCCTCTCCTTCCATCCTGTGTCCAGATCTAGGTCCCACTAAAGTCAAGGTCTCTCATCTGCTTTGTCTGGCAGCAGAAAGGGAAGTAGCTGAATAAGATATTTTTCTCACAGAATTTTGACAGAAATTTTAAAAATTAAAACATCAGATGCCAAGAGACTTCCAGTCCATCTGCGAGCACAAAGACTGGAACAAGTTTAAATGAGAACCTAAACTTTTGGAAGCTGATGTGAGCAGAAGTATTTCTCTTCAGAATCTTCCTGTCACCAGTCAAAATTCAGGAAAATTCACAAAGATTTTCTGAAGTTTAAGAACACTTGTCTAGCATTTTGAGTTATAAGAGTGACAAAGAAAGAAGTTAAATTTTTTAAGATGCTTTTTGCACTCAAAAAAATTGAACAGATTTGTTCTTGAAGAGTAGACTTTCATTTCTCAATGGCTCACACCTCTTCATTTGGTGAACACTAAGTATGCCAACTTGACTGGAGTGACTACAAAACCTTTAGAACTGTTTGTACAGACCCAGATTGAATCAATACAATTACCCCATCTCTTTTTCATAAAAGAGTCAATTTCTGTGAATTATTTTAAGAAGAGTCAGCTGGACAAGCCAATTGGTTTTATCTGCTCTTGAACACTTCGACTTAGAGAAAGGTAAGGAAGGGCATTATTTGATTTATATATGAAGAATGTTAGACTACAAAGAACTGGTAAACTTATTTCATCTAATAAACCACTAGAGGTAACAACTTACAGTTTCTGTCATTATACTGGCTCCTATCCTGAAGTAGAAATAGCAGCACCAACAGTTCTGTGGGTAGGTTACTTTATTGCTAAGAAAGAAGAAATCCTTCTTTCTAATCCAAAGGGCTGCATTAGTGGAAGGGTCATACAAAAAGGGCTTCTGTTGAGTTCAGACATGCTCTTACCTTAATAGAACCGAAATTTCTCTTTATGTCTCTTCAGCAGTATTATGTGCTCTCCAAGTGTAAAGAATAAGAAGGAATAAAATTAGACCTTACCTATAGTTGCAATTATTTGGGGATAGGTATGCTACAGCAATAAAAACCAGGCCAGAGGCAGAGGTAGCAATTCAAAAAAGAAGAAGTTTCCATGCACACAAAAAGAGGAAAGAAAACACAGATCTTAAAATGTATGTGTGCAAATTCACTCATTGTCTCTTGGAAACAGTTTAGAAGTGAAATGCAGTTTATGAGCATGAAGTATTCTCATGGTTGGTTTAAACTATTGTAAATTGCACTGCATTTACCCCTTATAACTACTACTTTAAAACAATTATGACCTATAAGTAAATGCTTTTACTTGAAATGTTACTTTTTATGGCAGGCACTATACCTCTATCATTTGCCTGAAAGTTTAAGGAATAGATTACAAGAAAGGCAGAACTAAATATTTTGCCCATGGAAAGATTTCAAGTATGCAAGTATCTTCCCAGATATTACCTGTTTTTTATAATGGTACAAGAACAACTTTTGCATGCAATTTGAAACAAACACCCAGAAGCCAACAGGGATCGAGCAGTAGAGCAGAGAAGCAGACAAGATCTGAAAGTTTTACAGCATGGACATTTCCCAGCTTTAGATATGAAAATAAACAAAAAAAAAATAGAATAAAAGAAAGACCTGGTGTTTAAAACTACAACTTAATTATGCTAAAAACTTAGCTTTTTAATGGATTATTCAAAAACAGTTTTAGCACTAAGGAAAACAGGTTGATTAAACTCAGTGGGAGAAAAATAGGATTTTTCTAGGCAGGCAAACTCTGCAATGATCAGTCAATCTAGAAGTAGCAGATTTGGTTTGGGGGACTTATGTTTAACAATTATAATTATGGAACTGTATCACTGATGAATTTCTGTGTTGAAAAATACATTACCATTGTATTCACAACTACTATATAATTCCTTGGCATACCTTGATGATTTTTCCAGCCTTTCATCTGTTTTATCGTTCAGCAG
>NW_009909534.1:27098-40293 GCF_000696875.1 Nestor notabilis
ACTCATTGTCAGTGCTATTCTGAACCACTTACTCACTGATTTATGGTATGTGCTCTCTATAGTGCTAAATGCCTTTATGTGCCCTGCATGTATCTCTTGCTTAAAGTAAGAATCGAAGAACAGTTTCAGAAATTAGGTTCAGCCCATAAATTTCACATACCTATATATTCCTTATTCCTCACCCTCAAGGCAAGTAAAGGAGATGCCAATGCCCTATATCATGGCTCAACAAACCAAAAACAACTAAAGAAATTCTTAAAAGGCAAGTAAAGAAGTGGGTTACACCTTTGGTAGGCCAAAAATTTTCAGTAGCTCTCAATTCCACGTTTGCCCTTAGTCTCTCTCACTGAAGAGCTCTCAGGTTGTCCATTACATCTGCTCTCACATGGCCAGATGATGAAAAAGGAGGCATGCACATCTCTTCATCAAACAGGCTTTAGGTACTAAGCCAAAATAAATATTTGTTCACATGCTCTAAGACTGTTCAGATCTCTGCCTTTTGTTGCTGGAAAGGTTAAGGGATTTCCTTTTCTAGCCCCCTTCTTCCCAAAAAAGAGGACACTGGCAATAAGCCAGTATAATCCTCCCTCTCACCAAGAATTAGGTCCAATTTTTCCCTCTTCCCCAACAGCATAGCAGAGGGAATAGAATCTAAAGGCCCTTCTGGTGGTACCTTCCTTCCTCTCCATGCCCTTCTCAGCAACAGATGGGCTGCTCAGTTGGGTTACTGCTCTTGGTCTCAATTACTTTTCTTTCTTACCCCTGAAAAGCAGCTGAAAGTTAAGTATAGGGGAGAAGAAATGCACTCTTGGTAAAAGTTGAAAGGAAATAACACTCTCTTTCTCTCATAATTATACCCATTCTAATGGGTTAAAGCAGGTGCCACTGCAATACACCACTCATTCCCCTGTAGGCTTTCCATCTAAACCATTATTGGTGCCTCTCGGGGGGGAAGGGAAAAAAAAGAAAAAAAAATATAAAAAAGAGGTACACTTAATTCCTTAAATGACTTTTTCAATTTCTGGGCATTTAGCCCAACCAGTCCTTACTGTTATTGTAATGCAAGTAATAAATAATAATTCCATCTTCACTAAGAAAATGATTGTTCCAATTTAATAGTTAAAAAAAAAATAAATCCACAAAACCAAAAAAAGAAAGAAAATGACTTCCCAGATTCCCCAAGAAATCTCCTCGAGCCTGTCCAGTGCCACAGCCACAAGATCTCTTCTTTTTCAGGAATGAAGAGATTTTCCCAATTTCTTCAGGAATAGGGCATGCTAGGGAGGGAAGCCACTGGAGAAAACAGGGCAAGTTTCTGGATGAGACTGTTCCTAGGTGCTCTCTGGCTAGGCTGGCAAGCATAGGGAGGGCTTGCACGTTTGCACATCTGATACCTGGCACAGGGAATGTCTCCAGGGAATTGGAAAGACGTGGGAGCAGGCGCACTGAGGAACAGTCCATAACACATAAAGTAACACTACATGTCCAAGGTTCTTCACTGTAATAAGAGGCAGGTTTGGAGCAACCCAAACCTTCCTTGCAAAACTGCAGTATAAGTCAACAGCTAACTCAGATTCAAAGTACTGTGGGTATCTCAGGAGCTGGAAGCCAGCATGAGGGCACAGGTAAACCATAGCCAGAAGATAATGCTGAGAAGCAGCTGTTAGTCTGGAAGCAGGGTTAAAATACCCTTAAATAACACCTTTCAAAGGCACTTAGTATATGGAAATTCAAAGCGAGGTTGAAAAAAAATTAAACACATAAAATTTAGCACATCTGCTTTTTTCTGTTGAAGTGTATTTTGGATCCACCTCCTCAGTGGAAAATAAGAGACTAAATACTGCCAGTCTGACATATCCCAGAGAGACAGAAAAGAACATGCTGGGAACAGCTTGTCTCAGCACATCATGTACAGTAGGCAAGGTAACGTTGTACACTACTACTACATCTGTGGCTTTGGCCATGTCTCCAGGAACCAGCACACTCCACAGGCTCTATGCCTCTCTCCTCCATTCATCATTCACTGTGTCCCTTACCTATATCAACCTGGTGCCTGCAATGCAAGCAACAACCCATACCGTCATTGAAATGCTGCTGCCAAGCTGAGAATGGCAGCAAGCAGCAGCACCCTCCCAACCTGCTCTCACCCACCTGTGCCCACTGCATTAAGCATCCCAATGCATTTCTGTTCCCAGCACCATCACCGAACTTGGCAAGCAACGAGCACCCTCCACAACACTTACCCGCTTACCCGAGTCCCTTGCAAGACGGAGACGACGAATACAAAATCACAAAGTATTTTGAGTAACAGCTTAATGGAAGTTACCAAGGGATCTGAATCCAACTTTAACAAAGAGACATGTACCAATTTGAGTTCGAGTCCAATTCCCAGAATGACATTATCTGTGTAGTGTTAATTCTTTATTATTCAAAAGATTGCTAACTGTTCATATCTACACAAATGTGTTCATGCTTCATTCATTCCAAGTCAATAATAATGGATTCTTACTATTGATTATACATGAGCCTTTTTGTCCCATCATAATGAAATTTTAATGTTGATGGTCCCCAAACTACTATTTCAACCTAATAACAGTGAGACTTGACAATTACCTCGCTCTGTGAATTGCAGATAGAACTAATAAGGTCATCCTTAATAACTTTTTGTTTACCTGACATTTGGTAATTTTATAGTTATTATGTATTATTTTAAAGTCAGAGGAGTGTTTTGCAAAGAAATGTTGTCTCCCTGTGGAATAAAATACAATTCTGCCCGGAGGAAGCCTTTTCCTTGCCTGCTCCCTGACCCAAGGTGCATTACCTGAGCCCCTCAGCCCAGGGGAGTGAAGCACAGCTTCATGGCTGCAGCTAAAAGACAATTACAAAATGGAAAAAAGGGGCAAGAATCTTTAAACCCTACAAAATAATAATTAAAAAAAATAATAATCTGTAAGGGAACTCTTAATTTAACACCTGGCAAGGATAGGATGGCGAGTGACGTGGTACTAGCCTGGTTCAGTGAACCGGAGTGCATTTTCATGTCACTGTGCATAGAGCATCGTTTTGAGGCTGTCCTCAGGAGGTTTCTCCCCTTTCTGGGGATATCTGAGCGCCTCCTTCACCACCAGACCACAGCCAAGGAGAAGTAGTTTTGGATCCCAAACTAACTACATCCCATTACCTGGCATTGCTTGCCACCTGGCCTGTCACCTCACTCCGTTCCCATCCTGTTACTGCAGTCACTGCTATGGGATCCCCTCTCTCACAGCAGCGGGAGGGCCCTGACACCAAACCTACCCTACACTTTTGATCCTTCCCTGCAGGGCTGCAAGCAAGGTGCTATTCCCACGAGGCACGGACATGCCGTACGGCTCCATGGAACCTTCCAGAGCCAGAAGCGTCCAGGGCAGGGCAGGCTCCCCTCAGGCAGCTGAGGAAACAACTGCCCAGCCAAAACCCTGGGCTTCCACCCAAAAAAAGGCAGTGACAAACAGCGATCTGGAGTCTACACATGGCGAGGGAAAAAGCTTTACACTGAGAGAAACTGGTAGCAAGGAGACCGCCACAAGGTCTGAGCAGCAACATCGAGCTAGCCAAATAGCTGCCAGCCTCTGGGGGAGAAAGAAGGAAGAGAAGCAGCAGCTTCAGGAAGGCTCCCAGTCCAGCCAGGCACATAAGTACAGAGCAAGCAAATAATTGGGATTTGAACTGTTATTAGAGTAAATATCCAAGTAAACACACTCAATGTTACCGGGTTAACTACGTATATAAGCACTGTGACAACCTGAGCTTAGGTACCTTCTTAAGACTGGGTTTCCAGGCATCACCCACCTCTCAGACACACATCTGCAATAGGCAGTTTTGCTACTGAAGTAACATTCATGGGTATGGACCTGCCTGTGCAGCAAGGAAAAACAAAGCCCTTAAGGGTCTTTCAATTTAGGAAACAAGATTTCTCTGGAAACCACTTTTCTGCTCGTTCTGGTCCTGTACTGATGGCAGGCTGGCTAAATCAAGGAATGTTGTTCTAAGAGTGGCAAGGGATCCTGGTAAGAAAGCTGGCAAGCCTGGCAAGATCCTTGTGTGGGATTCCCTGATTTCAGGTGGTTTCCATCCACACTTTCTTGGAGGAGACAGCTGTACCTGCTGTCTTCACCATGGTACTGGCACAATTGCCTGGCATTACCCTTTTGCTCAACATTGGTGGGGCTGAAGGAATCATTAACAAACACTTAAGAAATAGCATTTCTACAGCAAAAGACAGGAGGAAAAAAAAATAAGTTGTAGTAATCAAAAAGATATCCCAGAGCCAAGATCACCTTTTTTTCATCCAGTCTCATTCACACACAGTTTCTTGGTTAAATAGCTTTTGTTTCAGTATTATGAAGATCCCAGATATGACAGGGATACAAATGTTGGGAATAGCTATTTGCAATTGTTACAATCTGCTTCAATCGCTGCATTCCCCAGACACACTGAAATAGTCAGGGTTTAGTTGAACATAATGTTCAGTCCAAGGCAGGCAAGTTTACATGGTTAAACAATACATCACAGAAGGGGAAAGACAAGTGCTAACTCTGTACCTAGGCTTACTGAACAGTATTGTCCATGTTCCTCTTCAATATACGGCATTAGTTGTATAAATGGTAAGGCATTTCCCTAAATTCTGTTTTCTCATTGCTTTATTTTCTAACTCCTCTTGCACACTACTTCTTTCATTACATTCTTCAAAACCTAGGCAGTAACCTAAGTGACAAAACTGTACCCATTCATTATACTCCGGAATTCCTTCCAAAGAAATTTTATGCTTTTCAGCTAAAAGTATGCGGGTACTACTTAGAACAGAGGAAGAACATCCACATATGCCAATACATTTAGTGGAAATCTACTTTTTCTGCTAATTAAAATATTCTTTCCCACTCACCAGAGATGTGTTTAGTTTTCTTCAACACACTTGAATGCTTTTCCAGGAGAACAACCCTCATTTCATGATCAGCCTTGACTTTGTGGCAAGCCCCAGTCCTGCTATCACAGTTGCAAAGCTGCTGCTGCTCAAGTGCTAGCACTTACCTTCTAAGAAGACAGCACAGAACCTTTGCACCCAAGTTTCCCAGGCATGCCAAGCAAAGATGAAATTACACAGGTAGCTTCCCAAGACAGAAATCCACACATATCTTACAAGAAAAGGATTGGAAAGAAAACTTGACTTCAATTTCAAGTCTTTCCTTTATTTTCTAACTCAGAGGAAGCTGTCCAAAGCTCTTTTATTTTCAGGCTTGCTAGAGGCTGACTCTTTTTTTATTGTAGTTTTGTTTACACACTTGCCTGCAGCTCTAGCATTCCTAAGACTGCTGACAAGAATTTAAAAGCACCATGACAGGATACTGTACTGCTCAAAACCTCCCAGACTTGCCTCAAACTGAGATGAAGGTCTCGAACACAAGAGACATAACCTTTGTATCCCCCAGTCTCCAGTGCTGCTGCTGCAGATCAGTACAAGAAAGTGCAATAAGTTTCCTAGGTATGGAAATCAGTTTTATAGTTCAGATTTTCCCCATCTCTCTCCAATTATCATCCTCTCACACTTTCGCACAGCACAGGCTTTGCCCAGAATGCAGCATGAGCAGCAGTGGAAGGGAGAGGAAGCAGAAGTCTTCCAAAATGAACTTAAATCCCCATTGGTTTCCAAAGAAAGGAACATAAGCTTTTTTAAAAATGAACATTCAAAACCAAACAAAAATCTCAACTCCCTCCAAACAAATAAACCCCTCACGTGTTAGAAAACCAAAAAACAACCCACAAATACCAAACAAACAGAAAAAACAAACCAAACAAACAAGTAACCACCTATCAGAAATGCTACATTTGTTTTAAAGCAGCAAATCAATGGTTTTCCCACACAGGGAATACTTTAGTTTTCATGAAACAAATCTCTTTCACAGGTATTATACAGAGAATTGGATTAAAAGACCAGAAACAATGGGTTTAAGCAGTGAAACTCCCATTTAGAAAACTGCAAATGATTTTGTGCTGAACCTGGGGTAGCATATAGGTAAAAGAACAGTTAAGAGCTAAAACAGTTGAAAAAGTAGGGGGACACCCCAAACCAACCAAAACAATGACTTTCAACTTCCTCAAGGAAAAAAAGAAAAAAAAAAAAAGCTCAAAAGAGTGAAATATCTGGATGGAGGTTTCCCAAAGGCATATAATTAAAAAAAAAAAAAAAAAAATCAAACTTAATTTACAACCAAAAGTCTTAAGCAGAAACAAAAACTATTGAAAAGGAAAGTTAAGCCATTTTTTCTGGCATATTTTCCCATATTAGAAAAATATTAACAAAACTAAATAAGCTTGTTCAGCCCAGCTCTCAGTGTAACCTGTGATGGCTGTAAGGTACACACATCATAGCCAGCTCTCTCAAAAAGTCCCTGTTGCCATATATTGGTTTTCAGATTTCTGAACTCTTTTTCCTACACAATTTTCAAAATTCTGTGCTGCAAGTTTGGTTTTCTGTTTTTAAAAACCATTTGGGATACATCCTGGAGCTATCAGGAGTGTCATTTCATGCAAAAGTACATATACTGAGACCACATTTATGATACTCAAGTGATCAACATATCAAAAGTGAAAGCAGAGAGCTGGTTAATTATTACCATTGACAGAACAAATGGAAATGAGGAGGAAATGCCACCACTCAAACAATACTAATGCCATACAAGACACAAAATCACGTCCAACAGCAACCGTTAAACATCCAGTGGACAAAACACGTGCATAGTAGGCCACTTATAGAAACCAGAGCACACCACACCAAATCTGCTCCAACTATAATGAGAGTAAAGTGCCTCAGAAGCAGTATAATCAATAGCTCAGCTTTCCTACAAGCACACACTTTGCTAAAGCAGACTTCTTAGTAATAAATAGATGCTTAATGCATTGCATTAAGGGTAAATACAGCCACCTTAATAAACACACTTATTCCCTCTTTAAAGATAAAATGCAATAATAAAAACCCTGCACACATCTAAAACTCAGGAGAACAAGTTTCCACCACAGCAGTTACACAGGGGGAAGTCCACTGCTGCTCTAATTAGAGAGTCCCTAATTAAACGCTCACACATTCCTGCGTCAAATTAACTTAATTTGCTTCTCCCAAAAGCTGCCCGAAGTTTCATCTACATGAAAAAAAATTTGCTTTACTGATTACATGGGGTTTGCAAAATTTACAGAGTTATCTTAGACACCGATAGAAGTGCAATCTGCTGGAGAGATGCATCCTCTGAATGCTTTGCAAAGTCTCCCCTAACAAGCTCCAAACACTGGGAGAGCTTCATATGCACTTCGGCATCCACAGTTCACAGCTCCTATAAAGAAGGAAAATTGATGCCACCTCCAGCTTTGTCAGCAAAATGTACACGCTCATGCACCTCTTATGAGCCCAACTTCTTGCACTTAATTTTAAAACTGTTGTATTCCCCTACAAAATCTGGAGGTCTCAGCACAACCAGTAAGTCTGAGGAAAGGATTAGGGTCCCTCTCAGTTTCTGGTCATTTCTTTGAACAGCTGACCTTTCAGGACACCTCTCCTCCTGATTGTCCATCAGTGAGAAGTAACCTTTAACAATTATCCCACACCCTTCTAAAACAGTTTATGCTATCCTATCACAGCCCTCCCTCACGTCATCAACAACTCTAGCATTATTGACTCCCCTCAGGAGGAACAGCCTCTCAGCCATTATCAAAATATATCAATATTATGATATATAATAAATCCCGAGTTCCACAGAAGTGCTATTTGTGCACAATTCTCCTTCTAACTGCACTTGAAAACACCTCTCCTCGACCTTGAAATCAGAAGCACAAACAGTTTCACCTCAAACTCTTCCTGCATGGATGTTTCTTGGACCAATACTTGCCCAGCAGAACAAGCTTTTTGATCTCCCCTGGCATACTCCCATGGTATGCCAGCAACTACAGCAGGATAATTATTTTTCCTGTAATTTTTAGCCAGATTAAAAAAAGAGAAGAAAAAAAAAAAGAGGAAGGGAGAGGAGAGAAGGAAGGGAGAGGAGAGAAGGAAGGGAGAAAAATGCTTTCATCCAATAGATGGTATTGAGTTTTTTAAAAATAAAAACCAAAAGCAAAGGAAAACTGCTGGCTTGGGCAAATTAGTTTGTAAGAGATTATTTTGAATTCAAAGAGCTATATCTCCCCCTCAATCCTGAATCATTTGAGCTCAGATTTATGCTACAATTGCAAATCATATTTCTTAATGTGCCAAAGATCTTTTAGAACCCATCACCTATATAGTGTCACCCAGTTGCTTCATCCTAGTTACTTTTGCTTTGGGAAAAGAAAAAAATAAAAATTCTCCAACCACATTGCACTGACCTGTGAAGCACAACAGAAATGTTCAAAATTCCCATTAATTATTAAAATCCTTACTTCCCTGCTAGCCTACAGGAACATATCAACATCTGTAGGACTTCCAGCCAAAGCTGCCTTGGTGGTGGGCTAAGATACAAGTCTGGTCAGTCCTTGGCAAGAGTTAAACCAAGCACTCCACAGCAATTGCCTGTCAAAGGTAGGGCACGTGCTTATGAGAGTTGATGAGAGAGCTTGAAAACGGATTAAAGTGACTTCATTCCATATCCAGTTCATTTGTAGCTTCCTCAAACAACTATTCCCATAAGTACTTGAAGAGATAGTTTGTCACTCAAAGCCCTCTTGGATTTGGTCCTCTGCTCTTCTAGAAGCTGGTGGCCTTTTTAGGACTACATCAAGATGAGCCTTTTGTGTTGCAATCTAAGTAACTACTGCATGGGTTTTCTATCAGATCTTCTAATTATCCACTGTGTTAGGTGTTAGATAAATCAAAAAATGTTAACACGAGGAATTAACAACACTGAGAAATTCAGATAGCAGTGATACTAAGAGAAAATGGTGCTCAACTTCCTACTAGCCTCCTGAAGCATAGTTCCAGCAGATCCCAGGTTTTGGCTTCACAGCAAATTTGTCCATTGATTTACTTTACAGTTGACCCATTATACTGTATTTTACTTATTTATATAGCTCTTTTGAGCAAAGGATTGTGGAAGGATAACAGAAGGACATAGCAATAAAACAAAGTATAACAATTAACAATGACAAAAACTCTGAGCCAGCTACTAGTGACCCCAAGGGAGGACAAAATATTAAGCTGGCATGAAAAGGCATCAAATCTATGTATGAAATGTTTTTAAGAAGTTGGGATAAAAGAAGCATTAAAACAAGACATTAGGGTGCAAAGAGCAACAGATTAACAAAAGAGGAAGATACAAACTATTGGGTTGAAAAGAAAAAGTATGGCATGCAATTTATAAGTAGCATTTAGAAGGATTTGACAAAAGTGAGAGAAGAATAAAAAAAAGGACCTGGTGGGAAAAATAAGAAAGAGTCTGTTTCAGTCTGGGCAATTGGTTAGACAGACAAGTCAGAATTTGTCATTAAGATGTAAAGATTAAAATGAAACAACGTTGCAGGGCCCACACAACAGACTGGGATGTTCCGTTTCTAGATCTGCCACAGACCTGCATGACCTTGGTCAAAGGAGACTCCAACATTCATTCCTGTCTTGCAAAATGGAGATAGGAGTGCTGCCTTTCTAATTTACGTTTAAAACGTAATACAGCTGTTGACATGCATCCACCTACTAGCACAGCAGCAGCTGTTGTGCAGGCCTCATTTTAGGTGGGACATTTTTGGAGCAAACACTCAGTGACTGTCTAGACAGCGAGAAGAAATTTGACATATGCCCACGTAGAGAGAACACTAGATACATAGCCTAGATTAAAGATGGCTGTGGAAGAGAAAGAAAGAGGAGGGTGTGAATGACATGATGGAAAAAATATTAGTTTGCAGAGAAGAAGGAGGGGAAGAAAAAAAAAATTTAGGAAAAAAAAAAAAAGGCACTGCCCTCCCAAAAGCGAGCAACAGACCCATGTACCAGCTAATGAAGTTCTTATGTGACATTCACTCCAAGTGAACTTCTACCAAACTTCTGTTAATTTTGAAAGCTACTTTTAGATGACGCAAGGGTTGACTGCAGTGTTTTATTTATACTGAGACATAACCTTAACAGGAACTGACAGGTAACAGAGCTGCACATCTTCATCCCTTTGCTCCTAAGAACTAGTCTCCAAAGTTTAAGGATCCTCCTTTCCCTTTATCCCTCAATTCAGCAACAAGCAGGTTTGCCGTTTTAATATTTATTATGAACTTGCTAAAGCACTTTCTTTAAGTCTGGACAAATCCACCTCCACTCAGCACACCATTAACATAGCCCTGCTTGCTGTTAAGCCTTGCTAGCTATTAAAGAAGATACTAAGAAAAAGAAATCACTAAGGTGGCTCAGGAAGAACAGGTATCAAGCTGCCTGTATTACTCCCAAACTGGCTGACAGTGTTATTTGCCAGCACAAATTATCTCTGAGTAGTTCTGCACATCTGCAATTTTTACTACACCCACCCCCTTCATCCTTATTCCCATTAGGAATAGCCCAGATTCTTTAATTGACAAGAGACTGCCCACAGTTTGACATTTTTATGTTAAACTAACAGTCACATTACTTTTTCATTTTTAAAAGGTACTATTCTTGATCAGCGCCAACACATATATTATCGAGTGCCTTTCAAAGATGGCATTTAAATATTGCTAATGGAATTTCTTTGTAATCAGTCCCAGAGAGTTTAACTCCATCGCACAGCAAAGTCTTCTCAGCATCTGCCATCGACTCAAATAAGAGAAGATTCATAACTAACTCTCACTTCAGGTTTTGTAAACATGATAAAACAAGAAAGTGACTTTTCAAAAGAAAGCTCATGAGTGGTGCACTGGTAAATCTCATCTGGAGATGTGCTGTGTTTGAGGAACCTCTGAAGCATTTTCTGAGCATGGCAATTAAAATAACAATTATGCAAGGAACTCAAACCCATTTCGATTTCTTTTCTGTTGTCAGGCTCTTTCCTTTGTTGGCAGAGATAACTCTATTATTAACCTTGCAACAGATGTACACTGCAGCACTAACAAAAGTGGGTTTCAGGCTTATATTCTTTTACTTTTCAAAAATAATCCTTTTATTATCCACTCCTGAACTGAACACATTATTGAAATAAATTCTGGACAAGGACAGGTTGGTGGGGTTTATAGTAGAAAACTGTCAACCAGCTGCTTTTAATCTGCTTTAACTCAAGATATGAATATAATTTTTTAAAAAAGCCTTCAAGATCCTATTACAAGAACAATAGGAAACCGTTGGCTTCATTTGGGGTAATATTACTGTAGAGGTCACAGACCAGTGTAACACAGTTGCCTGTACCCTCTGCAAAGCAGGGGCTTCAGTATTACACTAGCCAATTATTTCATACATTTCTCAGCCTAGCACAGCTACCTTGATAAATACAGATGAATTGGACCCTCTCTCCATCTGTGCAGCAGATAGTAAATCTGGCCTCAGTGTAAAATGCAAGTTTTAAATCCAGGGCCAATTTATACATTGATTTTTTTCAATAATATTGTATGAAAGTCAAACTGCCTTACAAAGAAGTTCCCATGCTGAGGTTACTAGAATTATCCTCTTGTAACTGAAAGCTGAACCTCACCATGCATAGAGCATGTCCTGATAAACCAGATGAGCTGTCCCTGCCCATGGTCCACACTATCTGCACTAGGGAAAGGAGGGGAAACTCAGCTTTACCTATTAGGAAATTTACAATGCCTTGTAAGCTGTGCTTGCCTGACAACATCCAGCTTTTGGGAAAAGGTATCCTATCCAACCTAACTGTGCATGTTTGGTTTTTGTTGGTGTTTCTGGGTTTGGGGTTTGTTTGGTTTTTTTTTCACCATCTAAACTGTTGTCCCATCCACTTTTTCTTCTCTAACATCATGGACTCAGTAGTTTTCTGTGGGGTCCACAGGCCAAAACACCCTTTAAAAATTTATTGCCTCTTGGCTTCATCAAAAATGATAATCAAAGAATTATTCAAGTTAGATGGAATCTTAGAAAATAATCTGGTCCAACCCCCCCCCGCTTCCCAAAACAAAGCCAAATTTGATGTTCATTAATGAGCACCGTAAATGTAAATAAGTATTCCTAATTTTCCGTACCTCTCTCATGACTCCTTAAGGAAACTAAGTAATCTGTTCTCAGTTTCATGTTCAGTATTTATCCTTTGTGCTTTTTTCATGCCTCAGTACTTTCACTTTCTGACTTACCTGATACTTAGAGTGGGAACTGATCACTAGGAATAATCCCTTCCTAAACACACAACAGCTTGTAGTGCCTGATGAGCCACAGTGCCTCTGTGATGCTTTTACAGCTATCATTTTTCTCCTCATCACTACAGCCACATCTCACTGCTTTCAATATTGTCCCGTTTTGTTCTACAGGATCCTGCAGCTTATGCTGTACAAAGATAACATGAGCCAGTGGCAACACCGCCTATAATCTCCTTGTACATGACAGTAGTGCTTATCAAGTCACAATCCGGATAGCCAAACAGGTCAGACTCCAGAGGCAGCCAGCAGATACGTAACACTTGATTTCACAAAGGCAGTGTTACCTCTGTATCACACGCACTTTGAATTCACTGCATTCCTGTTTTCACGTATCCGTAACTCAGTCCACTGACCATGTCTTCTAAAGATTTCACAAGCACAAGCAAAGTCAGCCTTTTCCTTTAGCCAGTGGCTTTTGCTGTTTCACATCCCAGATAGGAAAACTTGCAGGAGTAGCTATAAAGTGAACCATGAATTGTCATAAACCCATTCTCCAGATGAACATAGTCCTCTCCAAGATCATCTCATGTCGGAAGCATCCACACTTCTTAAGACTTAAAGACCATCTTACAAATTTCACTGAAGTGTTCTGTCCTAGTTCAAGCCTCTGTAATAGTAATTTCATTTTCATTCTGTGCCTCCCTCTGCAGAAGTGATCTTGCAGTAGAGTTATGCAAAACTACAAGTTGAAAGAACTTTTAAATAACTAAGTAGTAACCAGGATTAGAGTTTTGATATACCAGTTTACCTAAAAATTCAGTAGCAGAGATAACATGCAAACAGTGCCTGAGAAAGAGGCAATGAGCTTTGAAGAATGCAGAGAGCTGACATGTTTTTCTGAGGCACACCAAGTTACAGATGGGTGGAAAATTATATATAT
>NW_009909535.1:0-2293 GCF_000696875.1 Nestor notabilis
GGCGGCACTTGTGTGCCGGCGCCGGACCGCTGCTACGCTGACTCCATGTTGCGGTCTCTACCGCGATGGCCATGGGAGATCTCAGAGTGGGGAATATCTTCGTAGCTTCTCAAAGATGCCTTTTGCCCTGCTGCGAGCGATGGCCAGTAACTGCCAGTCCCCTGGAGCCAGGCACTGGCCACCGGGCATCCATGGGCCCGTGGGGTTGTCACCTGCACTCCAGACCGTAGGTAACAGCACTGTGCTGCCAGCTGCACTCAGTCGTATCTCTGGCAAAGCTGGCAGACAAGCTGAATGGTGTA
This sequence comes from Nestor notabilis, assembly GCF_000696875.1. Lineage (NCBI taxonomy): Eukaryota > Metazoa > Chordata > Aves > Psittaciformes > Psittacidae > Nestor > Nestor notabilis. Next base: position 303 of record NW_009909535.1, read on the forward strand.
AATGTTACCGCTAGCTATATGGTTAAGGGTCTGTCCAGGCTAGATGTGCTTATGGGAAGAATGCAAAGACCTGTCTTGAAGCCAGGAGGTGCTGGATGTGTTAATGAGCCGGGAGTCTTTTGTCTCGCTCATCTTATCAGACATTGATCAGGAGGTCTTCTCATGAGAGTTAAGGGGTAGATTCAGGATGCTTGTATCTCTGGGCTGTGGTATGTTGTCTGCAAGCGATGTGTTCAAGTGCTGCACAAAAGCTAGAGGCATAAAATTCAAGAAGGCAACAAATAATTGTTCCTGTAGGGCAGGAGAGCACCAGTCTTTGTGAAAGGGCTTCGGGAGGTTGGTGTGTTTGCAGGGAGAGACTCGGTGATTGAGTGTATCAGAGTGAAAATGTTCCAAAATACTCCACGCTAGTAGAAAAAGCCTGTGTGATTGTGGTGCCCAAGGAGGTCCTGGGCTGAGCAGGCAGCAAGTGGGAAGGAGTTTGAAATTGTGTCTTTGAAAAGCCAGTATACCTTTTGATGACACATGCTGAGGCTGTTGCGTGGAGCAGGAAGCAGTGATCATTCCATACCTTTAAAGTGACTTGAGGTATTGTTCGTTTCTGGATAGGTTACTCTCAAGTTGGAATTTGGAGAGCCGGCAGAATTACCAGGTTGACTACCTGCTGAAAGAATAGAAGTTACAGATTTGGAGCACAGAACGTAGTGATGGTGAAACGTGTGTGTACGTAGTCTTCATAAACAGAGATGCTGCAAGAGCTAGAGAGAAGAGGCAAAAGCAAAGCCAGAATGGCTGGGAATAGTGAGACCGAGTTTAGAAGTGGGTTACATGGGTGCGATGCCAGTGGGTGAGCAGAAATGATGCGTGTCAGTTTGAAAGGTGTTTGAAGGGCAGCTCTTTGGTCCAGTGAATCCTGTGCCTTTTCACAAGTACGGTTTCCATTAGCCTGTTCTAATGGACAAGCTGCTTTGTGTGCTGCTAGCCATGGGGGCAGCCATCTGACACACCAGCTTGGAGGACACTTCTGTAAAATTAATCCGAAATTTCACCTCTAGGATGTATTCCAATGCAATGTTTGTCAGGATGGGAAGAAGCTGGTGGAACCTGGTTCTTCCTTTGGAGGCCACAGCTCTAACAGGGCATGCTGCTGTGCCTGCGGAGTCAGCAGGTGTCTGAGAAGTCCTAGCAGGCCACAGTAACCACTGTGGGACTGGTGCTTCTGTGTTTCCTGTCTCCAGCCATCCCCAGCCTTCCTGAGTGAGCAGGTCACAGGCAGGAATTTGTGTTCCCTGGAACCAAAGGGAGCTCAAGCCCCAGATCTAACCTGTGTTAATGGTGTAGCTGTACACTCTGCTTGCTTAGTGCTTGCCCACGTTCTTCACCTGCTGAGCTGCTTGTATAATGTTTTGAGTCTTGACATTTTGTTCTTCAAGCTAGAAACTTCGTTGTGCTGTCCCAGTGCCCAGCAGTTTGCCTTTGGTCTGACTGTGCTTTGGGGGTGGTAGTGGTGGCAAAGTAACAGCCATTAAGGGGCAATAATCCTTCTTCCTTGGGCTTCTCTGTCTTTCATCTGTGTAGTGTCAATTCTTCGAGCCCTGTGCGTATCTAGGGAAAGGAGAACTTTGCACTGATTTTAATGCTATAGAACATACTTGCTTTTTCTAGGCTCTATCACAACTCTTTGCTGTTCCTGTGCTCCTTCGCAGTGTCTGATTTTCTGAAATGCAGCTCTGGGTGTTGCAGGAGCAGGGCTGGGGTAGGTCAACTTCTGGGGAGTTGCTCTGTACTTGCCTCTTAGTGCAGGACAGATGAGAGGTTGTGTCCAGGCCCTCAGGATTTCAGAGAGGCATTAAATACAGGTACCACAAAGTGTAAGCCCCGGTGTACTGAATTGTTCAGTAGTGTGACTGTAGGACTTCTTGTAGGTGCCTTGTAGGAGGATCTTGGCTTTCTAAGGTGAACTGATGCCCACAATAAAAGTCTTTCCTGCT
>NW_009909535.1:2324-18560 GCF_000696875.1 Nestor notabilis
TAAGTCCACATTTAGTTTTGGAAGTTGCCTTGCTCTCAATGAAGGTATCATCCCTTCTGCTGCAGGCTTTCTCTTTTCAGGACCCAGCTGAGAGAGATCTATGAACTCTTGGTGCCCTTCCTATGAGCTGAGTTAAGCATAACCCAGCCACAGCTGCCTTTGGCTCTGGTGGCTCTCTGGGGAGGCAGAGCTGGATTTTCTGGGCAGTGAGTTATCATGCAGAGGGGCAGAAGGCAGTAAACACCTGAAACCCAAGCAAAATGCGCTGCATCTTCTTTCATGCTACCCGCTGGGATACAGATTATTGGCTTCCCATCATAGTGCCTTGGAAGGAAAGCAATCCTGGGTGTGAAGCATGCTTTTGCTAAAACAGTCGATCCATCAGCCTTAACTTCCACTCTGACTATCTCAGTAAAAATCTTCACAGCGCTCTTCTGAGGCCTGAGAAAGCGTCTTTATTGTGCTGCTGTGCAAACACGTACCCTGCAGGGTTGTAGCAGGTTTTCACTGTACAGAGACTGCAAGGAACGAACTAGAGCTTTGCCAAAGTAAAATGTCTGTCTGCATCATAACGTCTCAGTGTGTTCTCGGTGGTTTGTATGCTGATCAGGCAGCACGTCTGGAAAAAATGTGTGAAAGGACTTTGTGCAAACATGCTCGGGGGCTTGCTCTGTGCATGCAGTGGTATTTTTCAACCTCGATTAATAGGGCTGCTTTTCCTTTTTTCCTTTAATAGCTGAAAGCACATAAATGCAAGCTCTTAATTAGGAAACAAGATAAGACTGTGTGATTGTGTTCGCTCTTACTCTTTTTCCATGACACAACTGTTGTGTTCAGTGTTACATGGATGTTGTTTCAGTGATAAGTAATCCCATTTCTAGTAGGGGTGAGAGATACGAGTTGTATTTTGGCAAATGCATCAGTACTGTTGACTCTGATTGCAAAGGCAGGTTCTACCTGTACAGATTGTGCTGTGAATGGTGCTGCTGGATCTGAATACGCTGCATTTCACCCACAGTACCTCCTATCTTGGTACAATGCAAGAGCTAAAAGCCATTCTAGTCCTGCTGCCACCCATAGTGTGCTCAGAGACAGTGTCCTGCTAGTGGGAGTTAGAAACGCATTGACTTAGGGAAGTGCGTGAGGTTTGGGTCACTTGTGGACGAGCACCTTCAGAACATTATGTTTCAGAAGATGCTCTGAATTCTCTAGTGTTAAAACTTCCAAATGTGTGTTTCGGAAAGTTACAGCCTAATGAATGCCTTCCTGGAAGGAGAGCAGTTATTGCAAGTACAACTGGAAATATCACTTAAGTGCAAGCAGCAATGATCTTTCAAATTGCCATGGGGTCAGTGTTACCATCTCTGTAACCCTGTTGTCCTATTGGGGCAGACAGTACCTATTACCTGACACCTCCTGGAGAGCAGAGTAAGTTTAATTTGTGCAAATGGTTCCATGCTTTCCTTTGCCTTGCAGTGAGCAGAACACGCTGTGCAGTGTGGAGGAATGCGCTCTCCTCCAGCAGAGCTGCAGTCAGTGGGGTCGGCAGCATCTTGCAGCCCCACGGAATGGGCTGTTCTGTCAGTTGTGGGCTTAGGGCTCCGTTTCCTCTCTGTGATGAGTATTGCCTGTCTTTTCTACAATCCCTAAGCTGATGTGGTGATGAAAAGCCTCTGAACTGAGTGTTCCTTTAAAAACCCTTTATTCCAGCTGGAATAACACATATTTATTTGCCTGAGATGTTCTTGAGTGGTTTCCTGGGTAAATCAGGCATTTGTATGGTAAACTTCCAACCTCAGCAAAATACGGTCTGTTTGGGGAAGCTACAGAATTGCACCTCTAGGAATGTTAAATGATTCCAGATTGTTCCCTCAAAAGCTACCATGATGCCGTGGCAAACTAGAGCAGCTCCAGACCTGGAGTGCTTGGGAGAGGCCACAGTTTCTTGTAAGGAAATGGTCTCTTAGAACTGGTGATGTTTGCCATGTTTGAATTATGATTTCCTTTTAGTCCTATATAGAAAACAAAGTGTTCTAAACAGCCATGGCTTATTATTCTTCCTATCATGGGCTTGGCTACAAGCCTGCACTGTAATACATCCGATGTGTCCATTACCTGTCACTCTCTGTGGCTTGTCCATCACAGAGGAGCACATTGGGGATATCTCCTCTGGCATATGATAATTGAGTTGGTGTCTTGTTATTTCTTCTGCTCATTAGTGAACTCGAGACAAGTGTCCCCTGCCCCTGATGGGGGGTGCTCCTTTTGGAATATTCATAGTGACTTTCCTGAACGGTTGATTGTGTTTGAAGTACCTGCCACACTGCCTCCCAGCCCTGTTCTACAGTGGCTCATTCACTAGCTCAGCTGTGTTAGCTCAGTTCTCTGATGGCTTATCACAAGTGTTGCATTGTTCTTGCTGTGCTGGTATGCCATGAGCACTCATTTCGCTTCCTCCGGCATATCTAGTTACTTGTGACTAACAGTAACAGTTGTGTTACGTGGTTACTAACAGTCATGTAGTATGTGTATGTATGTAGTATGCATCTTCTGGGATGGAGATCCTCTGACTTTTATCTTCTCAAAAGAATGGATTGCTGAGCACCAGTATCTCACGGGGTTCCTACAGCAGATCCATGCTTCGATGAAATCTGTGCTGATGCTTTTGGGTAATTATTTGCAATGAGGAATGATTCTTTAGAAGCTGTTTACAAAAAAGAGCCAGAGGTGAGATGCATGCTGTGTTTTATAGCCTTGCCAGGTGAGCATCTGGACAAGGCTATTTTCCAAGCATCTTGTGTTTTTATCCAAGCTTTCAGCATTCCACCTGCTGGGCCAGAAGCTCTGCTTCTATTTGGTTTGTTGTGGGTTTTGTTTTGTTTGTTTGGGTTTTTTTTTTTAACTACATCAAAGCCGGTGGATACTGTTTTGGGAAACAAGAAGTGAGAGTGTCTTACTCCTCTGTGTGGGATGTGGCAGCAGGAACATGTCTCTGCTTCCGGGGAAACAGACAGCTTAAGGGATATTGCTCTTGTAGTTAGATGTCTCTTAGTCCAACGAGACTTTGTTTGGATGCTTCAGTACACTCATTGCAGTAGGCCCGAAGGAAAGATGCAGTATTTCAGGTACCTTAAGATGTTGCAACTGTGGTTACAGAGATTACTCTATGCCCTGCAGTGTGATTCAGCCTCTGTGTGCACAATCCCAAATGACACTTTTTTTGCTGCAGGCCCGTTGCAGTGCCATCTCTTAGCATTCAATGCCCACTGCCATCTCTCATGCTCTTTCTGACTCATGGGGGTCTAACCCAGTGAGGGATCCTGTTTGGTAAATAAAACTCCAGTTGCATTTTGGTTGTTATTCCAGTTTTTCTAGTTTCTCATTATTGTCCTGCTTGCACTGATTTTTACATTTCCATTGTAAATCCTTCTCATCATGCTGCTTATTCCTGAGAGCGAGCATATCTTAAGTATCATGGGATCCAAAGCCAGTGTGTGTGGGACTATCTCCGGGACAAAAATATTCCAGGATCCATGGCCAGCTGTGTATTTTCAACTTTTTCTGTGCATATGACAACTAAATTCTCATCAGTATAGGCCATTTGGGGTGATGGCAGAACTTACGTATTTGGTTCCATTTTCCAAAACATAAAGCACTAGCAATTAGCTGTTTTGCTGTTACAATGGGAACAGGGTTAGAGTGAGAGTAATTCCCTTGCAAAGGGTTCTGCTACTCTTTTCCTGTTCTTTAATACCTTTTCTTTACCAGGGAGAAGATGATGTTCATCGAAAGCCTCTCATTGATTCTTCTGCTGTCTGATTTTCAGTAACAGTTCAAGTAGTGTCTCTGAATCCATATTATTTAGATAAGGTTGATTTAGATTTGTTTTAGATTTACATTATTTGTGTATTTTTAGAAGAACTCTCTTGTATTTATTCTGCATTTTTCCCTGTTCCTTCAGTCATCTTCTAGTAGTCCATTTATTTTCTATCTCACCAATACATCTACTTTCTTTCCGCTTTCTTCCCAATGCTCATTTCCCCCAAAAGCCCTGCACATACCTGCTGGTAATTTTGGCACTGTTTTCACATTTTCTCCCTTGCTTCTGTCCTGACTTGCACACCTGTGAGTGAGTCATCTTCAGTTCTGAATCTGAATTTTTCTCTTTTCAAATTGTTTGCTTTTTTCATTGGAATTAAGAGACGATTCCTTGTGAAGCAGCAATAGTCACATCTTGTTCTTCTGTGGCTTGTATTTTTCAGCTGGAATATGTTCTTGATATGCTTGGGTTATTTTTTAATCTCTTTCAGATTATATCACTGTTAATGAATATCAGCTTTTTCTTTTGTTTGACTTTCTGAATTCTTGCATGTGCATCCCTGAAATACAGTCACAGAAGTTGATAATTCTTTCAGTCCTCTCATACCTTATGCTTGAGGCTGCTTGCACCAACTATCCCTTTCTTTCTTCCTGCTCCTTTGTCAGAAACAGGATGTCCATTTGGATTTCACAGCATACTGTATGTATGAATAATTTACTCCTTTTTTTTTTTTCCTTGACTGTTGTCACGTCCCTTGACTCTTCAAGCTTTTTCTCTGCCTATTATGTCCCTTAATCTACAGTCAGACAAAAGGACGTTACTCTGGGGATAAACTTATCTGTTGCAATGCTGATTTGTGAAGTGTGGACAAGTCACCCTTATTGCAGGGACCTGCTCCACTCACAGAGAGCTGAGCAGAGAAACGCATTGTGCAGGCTCTGCTTATGAACAGCTTGTGGTACACGTGGGTGAAAAGCCTACACACACATTTACCCGTTTTAGTGAGAGTCTTTCTTTTGAGTGAAGAATCTCAACTGTGCAGCCCTTCAGAATTAAACTTTTTTTTATATATGTAATTTTTTTTTTTCCCTTACAGTTAGGAAGAAGCCTCAATACTGATTGCCCATGCTGGTTTGACACTGTCTCTTCCCCTGCTATTGTATCACTTCAGTTCAACACCTGTGCTCTCTCTTCCCAGGTGTATCTTCTCATGGTACCCTGCTCCTGAGCCTGCAGGTATTTAGATCTCAGGTGCTTGCTAGTTCCAGATAACAGCGCAGGAAACAGATGGGATGTTTTGTGGGTTTGCTACTTCAGAAGCAGCAAGCTGTAATGAAACCTTAACTCTGCATTTGTCATAAGTAGGAAAGTTGTTAGACTCTGCTGCTGTGTGGCACATGGTTCCTTTTTGTCAGCATGCATGGAGATCTCTACCAGGACAGTCTGGATGAGGATGCCCTCCCTGTGCTTTTAGCCACTGCAGCAGGGTTTGCCAGGCTAGTATCTGTTGGCACTTGAACAAATGCCTGCAGCAGAGAGCTGGAAGAAGTTGGTGTGGATCAGTGAGCTGACCTTGACCTCATTTCATTGCTTTTCCCAGCGTGGCTGCCTTGGCACATCTCCAGTGGACTTCGAGGTGTACCCCAGCCAGCTCTGTGGGGTGATGAGTGTTAGGATGTAGCCTGTCCTGCATCCCCTGCATCCCCATTAGCACTCTCAGACTTGGCTGAAAGGTACTTCTCACTGTGTCTTAAACACTTGTTCTTTTCCTTCTGTGGAGAAAGCTGCAAGTGGTGTTTTTGTAATCACTAGCTGCTTTGTGGTGGTTAATTCATTAACACAGTTTATTTTAGCCTGGAGATACAGTGAAGAAGCTGTTGAGCAGCAGGCATGGTGGCAGACTGCTGGTGCCATGGCTCAGTGGAGGTGTGGTGCATTCTCACCTTAACACACCATTGAGTTCTGCTCTGCACTAAGCTGGCAGTGGGTGCAGCATGCCTTGGATTTGGGGACAGCTAGTGGCAGCAGTTCTGCTGTGTATGTAGACGGTAAAGCTCAGGATGTGTTATGTTTGTGAAGAAAGGTCTGTGACATTAACCATCTGATGCCTAATTTCAGGATGGCTAAAATGAGAGAAGATCAATGTTCTGCTGCAGACTTCCACTTGTTTTCTGTCTGCCCTGAGGTTGCTTTTGGGCAGACCCCCAGTGAACATCTGGAAGTTCAAACATAGTGACCATGAGAAAGCAATGTCCAGTTAAAGATGTGGTGTTTCCCAAGTAATGTGCCCTTTCTGTTGCCTACAGCAGTAGCACTGAACTGTGCATTGTTTACTGAGCTCTTTCTAATGTTTCTAGGGAGGCTGTTACGCAGCAGCAATGAATTTGGTCACATGTCTTTTGTTAAACAAGTAACTTGTTTGATAATAGAGCAGAAACATGACCTTGTGGTTTGGACACTGAAGTCAGGCTTAGATTCAGATTCAGGATCTGAAGTTACTTGTTCTTCTTCTAGTTCAAATAACCCTTTCCCTGCCTGAAGCCTCAGCTCTGACTCTCAGAATCACAGAGCCATAGAATCAGCTGGGTTGGAAGAGACCTTTAAGATCATCCAGTCCAACCATTCCCAGCACTGCCAAGGCTGCCACTAACCCATGTCACTGAGGGCCTTGTCTACACGTTGTGGGAACACTTGCAGGGACGGTGACTCCACCACTGCCCTGGGCAGCCTGTTCCAATGCCTGACTGCCCTTTGGGGAAGGAATTGTTCCCAATATCCAGCCTAAACCTCCCCTGGAGCAGCTTGAGCCTGTTTTCTCTTGTCCTGCCCCTTGTTCCTTGGGAGCAGAGACCAGCCCCCTCCTGGCTCCATCCTCCTTACAGGCAGTTATAAAGAGCAATAAGGTCCCCCCTGAGCCTTCTCTTCTCCAGACTAAACCCCCCAGGTCCCTCAGCTGTTCCTCATCACGCTTGTGCTCCAGGCCCTGCACCAGCTCCATTGCCCTTCTCTGGACCCGCTCCAGCACCTCAACATCTCTCTTGTCATGAGGGGCCCAGAATTGAACACAGGATTCGAGGTGTGGTGTCACCAGTGCCCAGTATAGGGGGATGATCACTTCCTAGCCCTGGAGGACGTGGTCCTGTTCTTCCTGCTTCGTTCCCAATTGTTTGTTTCCATGCCATTTCTCTGTGTGCGGGGTGACTGTGGAGGTGTTTTGTAAAGCAGAGTGATTTGAGTTGTGGCAGGGTTGCTCTCAAAGCCAATGTCCTGCAGTATTGAACTAGTACTTACAAAGGAAGAAATTTGTCCTTCCATACACTCTCTGTGCTGGAAGGGCAAAGCTGAAGCTAGAGGAAATGGCTGGGGGCTCTTCCCTGCCTTCCACAGGCTGGAGATCTGGGCTGGGAAGCCTGGGGGTGCTCAGAATGGGGCAACTGGAGAGAAACCGTCTGAGAGCCAGTTCACCAGCAGTATTTTCCTTGTTGTCTAATGTGGATGCTGCTGGCTGGGAATCCCCTGAGCAGGTTCAGAGGGACATGGTGGGGCTGGGGAAAGGTTTGGGGAGCAGTATGTGGGAATCAGTTGGGATTTTGGCTGAGGGTTTAAGAGCTCTTTGTGCTGAGGAAAAATGTTACTCCTGGTAGGAGCAATTAATGCCTGCACAGCTTGCAGTATAATGGCTGTGTGATGGAGTAGCATGCTGGGCCAGGCTGTCTGAGCAGATCCTAATGCTTCCTCGGGAGATGGTTCTTGACAATGCGCTTATTATTTGGAAATCAGCTTGTGTGACAGGAGGCGCCAGCAGGCGAAGGAAGTCTCGTGCCCTGTTGTGGTGGATGCTGCTTGATGAGCTGTAATGAAACACTGCCTGTTCTTTGGGGATTCTACTCTCTGGTTTGGCTAGGCATGGGTTAGGGGGAAGCAGAGGTGAAGTGATTCATGCAGCAGTGACAAAGTGCCAGAGATGGATTAAAGCTTGTCTCTCTGCCTGGAACCGGTCTTAGCTCTAAATTGCTTCCTTCTGTAAAAGCAGTGCAGTCTCGTTGCAGCAGAGCCTGGGGGCTGTGGCTGCATCATTTCAACTCTCCTGTACACATGGCAGGCAGTTGTTTGCTATGGTTTGTCCTCAGTTAAATGTCCTGGGTATTTTTCCCCTCTCCCCAGGTGTTTGGGTATTGTGAATAATAAGTCTTGTGTCATAGCCTCACACAGGAAACTACTAAGAAAATGCAGAGTGTCACAATGTCTGTCCAATTCTCCCGAATTCTGATCTATTTGCCTAATTTTGTCCTTGCTTGTCAAGAGCTACTGCCTCAAAGAACTATGTTTCATAGGAATCAGTGGTCAGAGAGAGGTTGGAGGTCCTGTTAGATCCCCTGTGGTGGAGAACTCTGCTCTCTTCCAACCCCCTGTTTGCATGCTGATGTGCCGTGGTTGTTGTGGGGGTAACTCAGCCACCCTCAGGGTTTGCTAGGTAAATGTGCCTTTAACCCAGTGAGGTGAGAAGTGTCAGCCATGAGTAGGTGGCAAAATGAACAACCCTGAACACCCCTCTTCAGCAATGGGAGGAGGAAATGTTGAACAGCCACCCCCCTGCCTTATGACTTCTGCCTACTCAGAACCTAGCCAAGAGGAGGGAAAGCAAATCTCTTAACCTTATTATGGTGGTTTGTGACTGCAGTAAGCAATCCAGTTACTGCCATCCTTTAATCCTGACCCCAGTTAGAACAGAGAAATCCTGGTTTCGTACCCTTGCAGGAGGGGATGTGGTGTCTGTAAAGAAAATCACCCATCCTCTCTGTGCCTTGACCATTACCTGATGAAATTGTGATGGTGCTTCACACTGACCACTTGGTCTTTGTCCAAGGAGCATGGGAACAGTTGGCCTCAAAATTTGAGCCCTGTCTGTATGTCCAGGTGAGGAATGAGTGCCTGGCATCTCTTTTTAAGTGTCCTGGACACTGCCTTCATAGATCTGAGTGTCTTTTGGGGGAATTTCAAAGCTTTTAGCAGCTCCTGAGAGTTTTTTCTCTTCTTGAGAAGCGGAATATTGAAAACATGTTCCAAAGACCACTCCTACCACTGTGGCCATGGTTATTTTTCCTCTGGGTAGCTGGCAGAGCTGTGAGATAGACAAGAACCTGGACTGTGGTGGCTTGTCCTCATGACAGTGGAATGGTGTTCTTTGGGCAAGATGCAGCGAAGCAGAACAGTTGGTGATGGGCTAGCAGAAGCAGTTAGCATCCCAGGTAAACCCTGCTGGGCACAGGAGGCAAAGCAGTCTGTTGTTAGCCCCCAGAGATCTTATATTCTTATCCAAAAAATGAGGAGGCCCCAGCGTTGTGTCCAGTCCCAACCACAGTGGCAAATGCTCTTGTTGACATGAATAGGAATAGGTTTCAGGTCCCAAGTGACAAAAGATTAATGACTCTGCTTAATTACAAGCTATTTTTTTCCTAATACTCTGAGAGTAAATGACTTTTCAAGGAGATGTGCTGGCTGTGAGACATGTAGGATGTTGGAACTCTCTTTGGGAAGAAGGCAATGCAAAGTAGATCAAGGTTTAAAATCCAGGGTAGCTTTGTGTGAGAAAAGCTCCATGGTCTCTGCCTTCAGAATAGATGTGGTTTCAATCCAGACAAACCTCCTGTTGAGGTTAGAGGTGTTCAGTGTAGATGTCTTCTAGGATGGTTGCACCCTCAGCTGTCCAGATAGAGACAGGTCTACCACAGAGCATCTTCCTGGTGGTGCCCGACAGCACCCTGGAAGAGGTTATGGAAAGGAAGAGTGAGGTTATGTGTTGCTCTGCCAGCGCTACTTATGTTTGACGGTATAAGTAAAGCATGTGAAGTTTCAGAATTCTATTCCTGTTGTCCAGAACAAATATTTGCTACTGACAGTCCTCTAGAAGGATCCCTGAATTGTCAGCAGTGCAGGTGAATTGCTATCTGGTATGGTTTCTCTGTCTAAGCAGTAGAGCAGAGAGCAAGATGAGGTACTTGCTCAGCAGCAGCAGGAGGAGGTAGAACAACAGCTGCTAAAAAAAGGGAATCTTCTTTAAAAAGTAAGGAAAAAAGAGAAGTTGGTGACAATGTGAGGATTTCTAGAAATACCTTTTGAGTCCTGGCTCTCGGTTCTTGACTAACTGTGGGAAGCGAAGCCGGTAGGAACACAAGTCTGTGGTGGTTGCATAGGATCCCTCTGGTGCCCACGGTCCTCAAGCTGTTCTCTGTTTCCTACAATGTGGAGATTACATAAAGGACAGGTGAGGCTGGCTCAGAGCCAGCCAGGTTTTGTACTTGCTGATTTTCTTCCCTTTCTGTTTTCAAGCTATGATACAAATATTTTGAAGGACTAAGCCTTGGTGCTTGGGACTAGATAAAAGGAGTGTTGAGGGAAGGAGGCTGTTTTCTGCCTGGTAACCTGTGCGCAGACAGCCTGCGGTGTTTGGGAGGAGGAGCATTCCTTGTCCAAACTGTTGAGTGAGTAGGTCTGTTAATGACAGATGGTGTGAGGTGCAACTGCTAGTGACCTGGTAAAATGTAAATGACCAGGCCGGTGAAACAGGCTAGAGGCCACAACCACAGGCTGCAGCTGCTGCAAATCTTAGCGCTCTCAACTGTGGTTTTGACATGCTGGCTTAAGATTTACAGCCTGAAACACAAGGGTTTATTGCTCTTGCCAAGTTTCACCACACTTTTTCACTAATACTGAATTGTCCCCCTGAGGACAAACTTGGGGCAAATTCACCCACACTGAATGCTGCCTTTCCTCTGACTTGCACTGACTGTGCTTTGGGGAGTGAACCTCACAAGCTCTCTTACGGTATGTATGCAGGTCCACTGCAAGTACCCCCAAAATACTGCAAGTACCCCCTCACCCTCCCAATGGAAGGCCTTGACATCAGGGGCTAGGAAGATATCTTACTCGTGCATATGGACGCACCTGAACACACACCTAAGTGTTTTGAGTTGCCCAGGACCCACAGGGGTATTTCTTTCTTGCTCATCTCTCTGCCCCACCCTCGCAGAATTTGTTGTGTACTTTCTGTTGCGGTGCCAGCAGGAGGTTTCCTGTAAAGCTTTGTAATTCCTTTGGCAAGATTCAGTTTCTTTTTACTTTGCCTGCTGAGGTTCTGCTTTTGGTGACTGTCATCTCAGAATATCAAAGGTAGCAGCTTTTCTTAAGAGTGAAGATCTGATTTTGGAGGTGTATGCAGATTTTGCTCTGCAGCAAGGTGTCTAATAGAAGGAGGAATTTTCCATCAAGATAACTGTGTTTCTTGGCATGAAATGGGTGAGGTGCTCCTAGAGCATTTGCTTTAGAATCAGATCTGTCTCTGTGCTGTGAATCCCTGGGCTACATCCAGTTACAAAACTGGATGTAAAATTCTGCTTCTGACTGTAGACAGCTCCTGGGGCCACAGCTCCAGAGTGTGACCAGCGTGTCGAGTGTTGGGTTGTTCTTCAGGCACCTACTTCATGGCAGATCTGAGAAAGCTGAGCTGCGAGGTGTGTGGTTGAGTTCTTCCCCTGTCCTTTGGGATGCATTTCAAGCTGTTTCTCAATGGCTGCTGGCAGCCTTCCAGGCTCTTGCTGCATTACTAAATCACCTGTAGTGTGAGTAGTTCAGTAAGACATAAGAACTACAGCAAGCATAGGTGATGTGACTGCAGTGTGTGAAATACACTCTTGTACCCTGGGAGCACAGATGGAAAAGTCTGCCTGAAAGTGATGTTTGTGGTGATGGGTTAGTATGAACTGGAATGCAAATCCAGCTGACACACCTCTCAGGGGACAAGCTGGTAGGAGTTGTTTTCTTTCTTCTGAGTTAGTTTTCTCCCCAACCCAAAAAGGATGGAGTAATGCGGCAAGGATGCTGAGAAGCTGCTCCTTCATAGAAGACCATTGCTTGGTGGGACTCCCTGGAGCTAGCTGCAGCTCTGCTGGGAGGCAAAAAGAGGGTTTGATGGAAATCCACACCATGGCTGCTGGAGAAGGATACTATGGTTTTGATTTCTTCATCCGTGGTAGCTGATTTCCATCTTCTCTTGTGTGGACCTGGGTGGGATCAGTCAGCATGGCACTTTCCAGTTTTCTAAGGAAGTTTGCCACTCTGGCTGAGCGGACCAGTGCCAGCTTTCCAGGCAGTGGTGCTGCTGGGGATTAACACCTTGCCTTCTTCCTGCTAAGGAACTTCCTCTTCCAATGCACCTGAAACCCTGCCCTCCCTCCTTTTGTTCAGAAAAGATGGGAAGGGGCGTGCAAACTACCCATGAAGTAGCTACCAGAGATACTGATCTCCCACTGGTTGCTCTGCAGAGTCCCACCATGCAGAGTCCCACCATTTCCTCTCAGTTGCTTCTCCCTGGGTGTGTTGAGAAAAGCAAAGCTGTGCACAGCCCTTCTGGAAGTTGCCTGAAAGCTTGGCTGACCGTGGTGTGAAGCAAATCCTACAGCTGTTCCGGTGCCCTTTGTAGGGCTTTTGGTTCATATGCTTCAGGTGTTAGGGGAATGTGTTCAGATAGAAGGGGTATTTACAATTCAGACATCATAGAATCTCCTGAGTTGGAAGGGATCCATGAGGATCATTGAGTCTAACTCCTGACTCCATACAGGGCAACATAAAAGTCTCACACTTTATCTGGAAATGTGTGCTTCCACATAGAACCATATGGTCAACTTGGATGGAAAAGACCTTCAAGATTATCAAGTCCAACCATTCCCCCAGCACTGTCAAGGCCACTACTAAACCATGTCTCTAAAGGCTTTATCTGCATCTTGCAGCAGGTCACACAGTACTAAGTCTGTGGGTTCAGGTGAGGTGGTGGTGAGGTCTGTGCCAGGGAGGAGAAAGTAGGGAATGGTAAAGCTCACCAGCTGATCAACCAGCTGAGCACTCTACATGGGAAGTGCCTGTGGGTAGGTTGTGCAGGTGCTTGTGTGCAGGTAAGCTCTGCTATCTGCTTAAGATGCAGCAGACCAGGTAGGTCAGTGTGCTGTACTCTGGGGGCTTGAGAGTGTGCCCTACTTTGGTTGTGAGGATGGGTGATGGTGATTGTCCCCATTTCTGAAGAAACATCTTGTAGCTCCCTGGCTGTGTGTTGGAGACTGGCAGGCCAGGAGTGCATGGTGGGGAAGGGAAGCTTTCTGCTGCTGTTTGGTATTTTGCCTTGAGAAAGGAAATGATTTCTAGGGAACAACTTGAGGAGCCATCTTTGGATCCAGGGAGAGCTGTTCAGGGTGGGAATTGGAGCTCTTCAAAAAGCTGCAACTTTGCTTCTAAGAGTAAAGATTCAGGTGCTGTTTAATGCAATAATGACTTTGAAGTTGTCAAGTTTGAGCTTTGCAAATGTTAAAATCAGCTCCTGTGAATGAGTATCAGACACTGTTGCTGGAGGAGCTACTTCTGGAATGAGGCTGCTGCTTTGTCTGTCTGTTGGAAGGAGTTGCACCGAATAGCTGATGGGGTAGCACTTTTTTAACTAAGTAGCCTTTTATTCTCTTGACATACCTCAGAAAAAGGGTAATACATTTCAGAGATGGCTTGACACCAGGTGATTTTGTTGCTCACTGATGAAGGATGGACCATTTTTCCCAGGGTTGTTGGTGGATTGCCATTTTCTGTTTGCTCAGCAAATACAGTGTCTCTGTATTGCTCTCCAGGAACTCAGGCCAGACAGACCTTTAAGCCTAATATCCCTCCTAATCTTAAAAAACATGGAAAAATCCCCAGTGGGAAGCATTACACGGTGAGCCATAGGAGGTGACATGTTAGATCCCAACAGTGAATGGTTTTCTAATAAATATCCTCTGAAAAACCAGCTTTTTAATTTTTCCCCCAAAGAACACGTGTTGTTTGGCATCTTTCATCTCCTGCAGTGCAAGTAGCACATGACCCAAAGCTGTTGTGTGAGCTCCCATCACAGCACAGCCAGCGCTGTCAATAGGAATCTATGTGGCAGACTGCAGGACTCTGCACAGGACAAACCAGGGGAAATGAAAGTACTCAAATAAAGCAAATAACAGTGTCTTTCTGAAGCTGTTAGCACTGTGGCATGCTGAAGGAGAGGAAGGTGAGGGGCACCTGAAGTGTCTAATTGCTGTTGTCTCACCTTAACTGCAAGCTCTGCTGAGTTGCATGCCTCTCTGCTGGGGTGCTGGGTTGGCAATGGAAGTGTTTCCTGTGGGTGACTCAGGCATTGGGTTGTTTCAAAAGAAGGTGGGAGAGCTTTATTCCTTTCTCAGGCCAAATGCCAAATCCAATGTACCTACTCAGCATGATAGCTTGGATGGCATGAATTGACAGCTTTGCACTGGCACCCCTTCCCTGGCACTGCTTCCAGCACATGCCTATATGGCAAGCCATCACACTGCTGGCCTGAAAGGAAACAATTCATTATAATTTAGGTTTGTTCTTTTGCTGGATTTGCAGACTGAGTCAGTACATCATGTGCTTGCAGCCCAGAAACCAGCCATGTGCTGGGCTGCATCCCCAGCAGTGTGACCAGCAGGTCGAAGGAGGGGAGTCTTCCCCTCTGCTCTGCTCTGGTGAGACCCCCCTGCAGTCCTGTGTCCAGCTCTGGGGCAGCAACATGAGAGAGACATGGAACTGTTGGAGTGAGTCCAGAGAAGGCCACAGAGATGCTCCAAGGGCTGGAGCAGCTCTGCTCTGGAGACAGGCTGAGAGAGCTGGGCTGGTTCAGCCTGGAGAAGGCTCCTTAAGGGGAGACCTTAGAGCAGCTTCCAGTGCCTAAAGGGGTGACAAGAAATCTGGAGAGGGGCTTTTGACAAGGGCCTGTAGGGACAGGACAAGGGGGAATGGCTTTAACTTGACAGAGGGGAGATTGAGATGAGACATCAGGCAGAAGCTCTTCCCTGTGAGGGTGCTGAGGTGCTGGCACAGGGTGCCCAGAGAAGCTGTGGCTGCCCCATCCCTGGCAGTGTTCAAGGCCAGGCTGGACACAGGGGCTTGGAGCAACCTGCTCTAGTGGAAGGTGTCCCTGGCCATTGCAGGGCGTTGGAACTGGATGAGCTTTAAGGTCCCTTCCAACCCAAACCAGTCTGGGATTCTATGATTAGATAGCTACCAAACCTAAGAGCAGAGGTGGCTGTAACTGGTGCAAGGGCTCTCTCTCTCTCTGCCTGATCTCTGTCCTAACAGCTGCTTTGTCACCTGTATCTTCTTCATATTTCATAGCTGTTCATGTTGCTGGCTTAAATCTCAGTTCTTGCAAGCGGATCTAAGGCATGTATCTTGTGTTTCCCCTGCCAGTGGAACGTGTGCACGTGGGGGGTTTATTATGCTTTGCAAGTGTTCAATTGCAGAGCTTTTGCATCCCGCAGCATCACCAGAAGTGACAGTCAAATTGGGGTATTGCAGAGGGAGGCAGAACTAGTGCTGACAGAAATGCAAATGGTAGATGAGTCTCATGTTCCAGGTTATCTCTGGAATAATTTATCCTTTCTACATGGCAGTTCCAATCAGTCGAAGGGACTGACAGGAGCAATTGCATTAAGCCTACTCACATGTTAATACTGTGAGCCTGAGCGATTGCCGAGGCTTAAGCCAGGTGTTGAACATCAGGTACTGAAGCTCAAGCTTTGAGAGATGAGCTAAGCCAAGAGGAAGGAAAAGTACCCAGTTTCATTTTTGGGATTTTTGGGAACTGCTGAAGACTGCTGTGCTCTGAATTAGTGTCAGCCCTTACGGAGTGGTTCTGAGGACTACTCACCACAGTAGGTCTGGGTTTATGTTTTTACTGCCTGTTGTGCTGAAGCAGCTCAGGCTACTTTCTAGTGGAGAACAAGCTTTGTTGCACGTTGACATGTGTGCTGCTCTGAAACCCCTGTGTGCAGTCCTCAAAGATCTCCAACGTATCATTCCCTCAAATGGACAAACCTGGGGAATCACAGTCCAAGGATCTGCCATATGGTACCTCCACAGCCTGGCTTCAGCCTGCGTGACCCAGCTGCTCTGGTGTCCCTGGCATAGTATCTGGAGATACTCCGTGCACAAGGCTGGGCTGGCTTGATCTTACTTAGGCTTGCAAGCCAGAAAGCAGAGTAACTGGTTGTCATCCAGGCTGCTGGAAGCGCTTTGATGTCTGGATTTTCTGGGCATGGTGGTCTCCAGTGGCATGGATTTGTGGAGTCACTGTGGCAACCTGCATAGGTTCCTTCAAGCCCCAGCCTGGTTCCTGGCTTCCCAATCAGCTAATTGTGAGAGGGAAGTGCAGGCTGGACCTTGGGGCAGCTTCATGCTAGACAAGCAGAGCAGCCTCTGCAGGGGTAGGGGCAGGAAGCACCCCTTTCCCACAGAGCATGTACACCCTGTCTTCCCTCTCTCCAGCTGGGCACATCAGCAAGAGCCGCTGGCACGCCACAGCCTCCCTTCTGCCTTTGCTTGCTCATTCC
>NW_009909535.1:18591-32101 GCF_000696875.1 Nestor notabilis
GTTTTCTCCCAGGCCTAATGCGTTTAGGTCAGAGTAACCTAAGCCACAATTTAAATCAAGCTTATTGGAAGTAATTTGAAAACCTAGGCTGTTTTCATTTTAGGTGGAGAAAATATGGCTCTTGAAACCCTTGCTGCAAGGGAGCTCCTTCCTCTCGAGTTGGTTTTAGTGGAGTGTAGTTCAAACAGGTAAGCCCTTGAGGGTGGGATCTTTAAAACTCCCAAGCTAATTTAGGACCTGATGCTTCTTAGCTGAGGTCTTCCCTGGAACACACAGCCTGTGCAGCACCATCCCCTCACTCCTGTGGGTTCAGCATGCAGCTCTGTTGGCTCCACATATCCCTAAAGCTTCTGAAGCTCAGACGCCTTCTCATGAGGATGCTCACAAGGCCTGGGGTGGAGATCTCTTTGAGCGTGACAGTGTGAATCACTAGGGAGAAAAAGAAACTTCCCATTTTATGTGGATGTTTTCTAACAGATAAGAAGCTGATTAATTAAATGGTAGACACAGCTGTAATATAGGGAAATTAAGGGTTGGAGAGAGATAAGAGTATCTTTTTGTTTCTTTTAAATTGAATTTTAAACACGTCCTTATTATTATGCATCATGGGGTATTACATGCATATCTGAATTGAAATTTTGTTGCCTTCTCTTCAGGATCTGATCACCCATCCCATAACAGTCTTGTTTTCATGTTTCTTGTCAGGTGCCCAGCACTACTGTATACTTCATGTTCAGAACAAGCTACACATGCATCCAAAGCTGTTCCTATACAACTGCATCACTGATGTCTTTTTATGAATCTTGATTCAAATGTAAAGCACACAGTTGTCTCCTGTTTCTGTGAAGTTTAACAGCAATTGTGGAGAAAAAACTGAGCTTAGTGAAATGCTGTTTGGAGTTCCAAGACAGCAAGAGTTGCTTATGTTTTGGGCTTTATATACAGGGGTCTGGACAGGCTGGAATGATAGGCTGTGGCCAGTGGTGTGAGGTTCAACAAGGCAAAGTGCCAGGTCCTGCACTTGGGCCACACCAACCCCATGCAACACTCCAGGTTTGGGGCAGAGTGGCTGGAAAACTGCTCGGCAGAAAAGGACCTGGGGGTGTTGGTTGATGGAGCTGAACATGAGCAGCAGGTGGAATCACCATCCCTGGAAGTGCTCACAAACCGTGCAGAGAAGGCCCTCAGTGACATGGGTTAGTGGTGGCCTTGGCAGTGCTGGGGAACGGTTGGACTGGATGATCTTGAAGGTCTTTTCCAACCCAGTTGATCCTATGATTCTATGATTTGCAGTCCAGGCTTGGAAGCATGTGGGAGCTCCCAGTCCACAGCGTGGCTGGGTCAGGAGAGTGGTATTTTTCAGGAGGAAGCAGTCCTCAGGTCAGGAGGTGGCACTTATACTGGCTTTAGCTGTCTCTTTGTCTGCTGTGTACAGTGTCCCACATGGAGCCATCCTGGAAATGAGCAGAGCAGCAAGTGCTTGGAGAGATGCTGCATACACTTGCGCATTGCCAGGCACATTCAGGCTACAGCGGGCAGCTCAGCAGCCTGGAGGTGGAGGGCACCTGTGCTCAGGAGCAGTGCTGCAGGCTGGAGCAGTGGGAATCCTGGCATCTTTGCTGGGTTAGAGCATCACTGCTGCCTGTGCTTAGTGGGCATGCCGGAGAACAGGGAATGCTCCTCATGTGGTGCATGGCCCTGGCCAAGCATTCCTTAGAGCTGTTTTTCCATTGCAGCTAGGCCTGCTCTGACCTGATTTGGGATGCCAGGACCTCTGCAGTGGCACTGGGGAAGCCATGTACCCTCATGCCAATGCTTCATGACCCTCCTGCTTGGAACAGCCCACCATTCCTGACTATGCCATGGGCAGCAACCTGTCAGGAGCAGCCATTCTGTCAGGAGAAATGCAGTGTTAGGAGTAGTTCTGCATGTTAGGAGTTCACATGCGGGCAGGTCAGGTTTGCACTGCCTGCATGGTAATGTTTTGGCAGCATAGAAGCAGCTGAAAGCCTGGAGTAGATGTAGCTTTTTGGAAAGACAAGTCCTGCACCCCCTGAGCACAGCGGTGCTGCGGGTCTGTCTGTCTGCCTCTCCTCACATGGTTGTGTCTGGTGTGCTCTCAGTAACACATCTTGGCTGATCTCTTTCAATGAGGATGTTCTAAAAGCATAACTGGTTAAAACCCTGTGAAGGAAACAGTGGCTAGTCCAGGAGCAGCTTTGGCTACAGGTGGGCTGCAGCTCTCAGCTGTCAGTTCTGAAAGCCCTGGGGAAGGGAATGATTTTGCACATCACATTAGGTATTTAGAAAGAGTTTTATGTTCTCCCAGATAAATCCAACAGATCTCTTCTGTCATGCAAAGTGAATTTTAAATCTTCAAGACAAAAGTCAGTGAACCCATTCCCTGGCTGTGCTCGATCCTCCCTCACCCCTGGCTGCTTTCACCTCTGATGATGTAGCTACTGCTGCTGGCTGAGACATGCACATGGTCTGTGGATGTTCTTGTCCCTTCTCTGA
This sequence comes from Nestor notabilis, assembly GCF_000696875.1. Taxonomy (NCBI): domain Eukaryota; kingdom Metazoa; phylum Chordata; class Aves; order Psittaciformes; family Psittacidae; genus Nestor; species Nestor notabilis. Next base: position 21,109 of record NW_009909535.1, read on the forward strand.
ACCTCCTCATCTTGCAGGTGCCTTTGACCCACCCTGGGGGTCTGCTATGCCTTGTCCTAACTGTTGTATCTCTTTGGGGCATCACCTGCTCTTTCCTGTGCACCTTTAGGGAGTAGCTGTGCTGTCCCAGTGGTATTGCAGTACTATGAAATAAATATCTGAAGACAGAGGAGTGCTAAGAGCACGCAGTGGGAGAGCCAGCTCTGCGCAGGAGGCCTCTGGGTGGCAGTCAGAGCTCCTGGGCAGACCTGTGTGAGGTCCCTGCTGTGGGAAAGCTGCTTCTGAATGTGTTCAATAGAGCAGCTGGGTGCTGCAAGCTCAGAGACAAGCTGCTGCCCAAACCACAACTGTTCCGAGATCATCTGCCCAGAGATTAAAGAGTTGTTAGGCACTCTTCCAAGGGCTGATCGGAGCAGAACATGCCTGGTAAATGTGGACGGTGAGATGGTGGTGTTTGGTGCAGGTAAGAATGGACTGCCCAGTCAGATGAGGACAGCAGGGGCTGTTGGAGTGGGGGCTTTCTCTCCTGTTAGGATAGAAAAAGTGAGGTGCTCTAATTCAGTATAGTGGTGCTGAGGTCCCATTTAATGTGCTGCACTGGCCTCTTTGAAAAGAGGCTAGAGTCTGTCTCGAATGGCCACCCTGGGGACATGTGGTCCCCAGGACACGAACGTGGGAGCAGGACTCTGGGCAGCCGTGAGCAGCCAGCCATGAAGACAAGGAAAGGTGGATGTATCTGCTTGCAGGATGCTGTTTTCTTTCCTTTGTCTTGACTCAGGATGCTGCCTTGCTTGTGCTGGTGTGTACCCTGCTGGCACTGGCATCCTTTGCTGTTCCCAGCATGCCTTTGCCCTCTGTCCTCCTTCTACCCTTTGGTGTTATAACCCTCAGAGACAAAAGGAAGAAGAGTGTCAACTGCTCTTCCAGAATCTCTGAGCTTTGGCCTTGGTTTGGTCTGTCTAGAGGTACTTGGAAGGAGGTGGGATGATGGAGGGGACCAGGAATAGTCCTATGGGAAAACAGAGTGGATTTCCTAAGGCAGGCAGAGCCATAAGCTGTGAAATGCTTTACAGGAAACAAAGGGATGTAGCAACCTGGCCAGTTCTGTCTTCTTGTCTCTTACGCTTTGGGATTTTCTTTGGAAAGGTCACTTGGGGAATTGGGATGAGCCAAACCTACTGCAATTTGCAGTGACACAAGCCTGCTCTGGATCCAGCAGCAGAGCAGATGTGTGCTATTGGTAGCCAGGATACTGGAGAGCCAAAATGCTACTCTCATGGCAAGGAGAGGGTTCCTGGTCAGCACCAGGGCTGCTGTGCTGCACACTGCTGTGCACAGCTCAACTGGGGCACCTGATGTACAGCAAGCCTTTGTACAGGTCTCTCCATGGGGACTCCAGGAGGGTGCTGTCATGGCCTTTGGCTCTGCATCCTGCTGCGTTACACCACTGCAGCTTGCTTTACTTGCCCTTCCCAGGCTGCAGCAGTTGAAGTTGCTGGAGGCAGAGAGGTAGCGTGTGCTAGCAAGTGCTCTGTCACACTTCCCCTTGGGAGGCTCTCAAAGCAGTCACTTCTCATCCCAGTTCATCTTACAGCGTGTGATTGGCCTGATCATTCTGGTGCCAGAGCTGCAGGGCCTGATGAAGAACCTGCTGCTGTCCCAGTTCATCGCTCCTGTTTGCTGGCAACAGGGACTTGCTTTCTGAAAGTGGAGTAGGTCTCTCCTCCCCTCTGCACACAGCAGTGGTGTCTTATGCATCCAACCACTGACAGCTCAAGAAGTACCTTGGCTTCAGAAGAAGCTTCCAGGGACAGTGATTCCACCACTGCCCTCAGGTTGCAGCTTCAACCTGCACCAGGGCAGCTTTAGACTGGATATTAGGAACAATTCCTTCCCCAAAGGGCAGTCAGGCATTGGAACAGGCTGCCCAGGGCAGTGATGGAGTCACCATCCCTGAAAGTGTTCACAAACCGCATAGATGAGGCCCTCAGTGACATGGGTTTGTGGTGGCCTTGGCAGTGCTGGGGAACGGTTGGATCTGATGATCTTGAAGGTCTTTTACAACCTGGTTGATGCTATGATAGGTCCTCACAAGCAGTCTCCATGGGAGCCCTGCTTTAGGCTCCTGGGCAGGAGCTGGCAGTAGCTGCTATCTCACAGGCACTGACTAATCCTTCGAGCAGCACCAGTAGCTCTTCTCACTCGGCCTCAGGCTCCTTCATGGGCTTTTCCTGGCAGGGTTTGGGTCTGTCAGGGTGGCTCTGCTGCATGAGGCTTCCTGTGTGAAGCTTCCCAGGTCAGCTCTGCACAGCACTGTGCGAGAGGCAGCTGAGTTGTGATGTCTGCATGGGAACATTTGCCTTAACTAAGTCCAGGATAAGAGTGGATTTAAGTGCTTTGGTTTATAAATAAACAGCACTGTCGCCAAGGTAGATTTAAGCAGAGCTGGCAACATCCCTGCTTGGGAAGGGATCTCTTTACCACATGGCCTGCTGTTGGACTTCCTGTTGCATGCTAATCCTTTAAGCCTGCTTTAGCTCTGTTAATTTTCCTTCTTTCCTTTTTTCCCCAATGGGCTGCCTCCGTGGCTCATGAATGCCAGTGCTCCTCAGCCGAGCCTGTGCCTGTGGCTGGGCCGAGCACCGGGGCTACCTTCCGAGCACCAGGTACCATGTGGCAGGGCCCCAGGGATGGTGGTGCCTGAATGTGTCCCATTCTCTCTGTCTTACAGGCTCTGCAGTCTGCGCCTCAAGAAACTCACAGTCCTCAAAGAGCTGGACAAAGAGCTGAGCTCTGTGCTTATCGCTGTGAAGATCCAGGTAGGCTTCTCTCCCTGCCTGATGGCAGGAAGCCCGTCCCTGTGCCCTCTGTGAAGTGCTGATCTTCATGTCCCTTGCCTTGTGACAACCCCTTGCTTCTGTCTTGGTTAGCACCCTTGGGGAGGGTTTGGCTCTCACGCAGGTGGGAACGATGCTGCAGGGACAGCAGCAAGCCACCTGGTGCTGGTTTTTGTTGGGGATGAATTTGGTTAGGCCTCTCCACTGGGACAGAGTGTGTCTTGCCTACCTGCCTGCCTGCCTCAGCCAAGGCCCTCCTCTGGAGCTGCTGTTTGGAGTTTGGAATCCCCTACCCCACCATTCCCAACCAGTGCTGGGTGGTTTCTGGCAGTGCCCTCCCTCCCTGGAGAGTGACGGGTGGGAAGGAAAGAGCACAAGGGATCAGCAGCTTGACTCCTGCTGACATTTGCACCTTGTGATCTCACTGCTGCCTCTGCTGTTCCCTCCCTTTCTCTGTGCTTTCTCTCCACGCAGCTCTCTCTTCAGAGCAGCCTCTGCTCTGAACCAGGCAGAGGGGAGAGGGAATTTGCTGTCCTCCTGGTACGAGCAGTCCTCCCCCTTCCCTCTCTGCAGCTGGTGGAAAGGAGATGGGTCCCTGTGGGTGCAGGCATATCCTTTCTGCCTGCCAAAGGACAGTGTAGAAGCAAGATACCTCTTGGGTATGCTGTCCTGGCCACGGCTCCCCTAACCCAGCTGGGATGCAGTGTCCTTTCTTCGTACTTGTCAGCTGGCAGAGAAGCTGCTGGTCCCATGGACAGCACCGTGGGGTGGGAGCTCAGCAGCTTTGCACTCCCACATTGCTCTTTGTGCCGTACATATTAGGATCTAAATCCTGGATTAGTGCTGGAAGCTGCAGTATTAGCGGAGCACTGGGAGCTGGGGTTTGCTTCATGGCAGACCTGATTCACTGGCACAGGAGGAACTGAAAGCTAAGAGGGAGGACAGTAGGAGGATGCTGTGTTCCACACACTGTTGGTCAGCATCCCACTTTGCTGACCTTTCCATCACTGTCTATATGGTGCTATTCAGGAGAGCTAAGACCTGTGTCCCTTTGGTGCAAGGGAACAACCTGGACAGGAGAAAGCTGTCTGGCTGCTCCGGGAAATGCAGGAGCAATCCAGGCTGTGCCACAGATAGATCCAGGGTCTGGGAGCCAGCTGGGGCCATGGCTGGGAGGGCTGGGCTGGGCCCTCACTCCTTTTCATCTCCTGGGCTGTAAGCCCAAGCTGGCTGTTTCTCTGAACTGGGAACCTCTGGCTTCTGTGCAGCCCTCCTTCCATCCTCAGCTGCCTCTTCTCTCATGCACTGCAAACATGAGGCTGGAAGAGGCTGCACTGTGGGATTCCATCTCTTGCATTCAGGTTCTTAATTTAAACATGGTCACCTTCCCTCTGTGTGGCCACGTAGCTGTGGCCATGTGCTGGTGTATGCTCCCTCGAAAGCTGCAGGAAACAGGAGGAGAATGCTTCTGCCCACATGACCCTGTGTCTCCATACCCACTGTGGGAGCAGGTGGGTTTGTGTCCCTCCCGAGGCTGCTTCCACCTGCCTGACCAGCCACCAGGCAGGGCCGAGGACTGCTGAGTCTTCCTGGGAGACAGATGGAAGCTGTAGGCAGCTCCAGCGCAGCCTGCCTACGGAATGGCCTCGGATGGATCCATCCCTCCTGCTCCTCTCCTAGGTAACAGATGAGTCATGCTAGCAAGAAGCTGTTTGAAGGCTGCTCAGCAGGCGTTGCCATCTCCATCTTTTGGATGGAAACAGCTGAGGTATGGGATTTGTGGAGGACCTGCAAGTTCCCAAGGGGGCAGCTGGGGACTAGAGGAAAGGGAGCTAGATTTTCTCTCATTTCAGTAGTAGCTGTGCTGGGTTAAGGAAGTTACCCGTCAGGAAGTTGCTGCTCTGAAAGGCAGATTGCATGCAAACAAACCTCTGACCCTGCCTGAGAGGGGCTGGCACCAGGACAACAGCCCCAGCTCTGGAGACAGTCTGCTCCATGAATGTATGTGACCCAAAGGACAGTGTAAGCCTGTCTGGAATATCTGATCTCCTTCTCACAGTGATCGTGCCCTTCTGGTCTTAAAATACAAATGGCATGGGCTGTTATCTGCTCCTTCATCTGAAAAGACTGCTGTCAAAGGACTAAGGGAGTGATCCATGTCTACAGAACATACCCATTTCCCAGAGGTTATTTGAATAGTTAACATTCAGTGGCTTCCAGTCTGAACTACCGTGGAAAAGGGGACTTTGCTATCACTTGGGTGGTTTTTAAACCTTTATCCCTTATTATTTGGTTTAACAGACTAGAGATGTCAGAGCATTTCCTTTTTGTTCAGCATGGGATTAAGAGATTCAGGTGTGCCTGGCTCAGCTCCATGCAAATGCAAATCTCTGTTTTGGCATTGTAACTGATTATGGTGTGAAGGGAAACGTGATGCTCCCTCCTGGCACACACACACACTCATTCAGAACCGCCCAGTCCTGAGCCGTGAATTGAGGAAACAATCCAAGAAATAAGAAAACAAGCCCCAGCACCCCCAGCACTTGCTGCTCCAGTGGCAGGGGCTCTGGGAGGGATGCAGATCCTCCAGCAGCTGCTTGCAGGATGTGTCTGGTGACTCAGGTTCAACCCTTGGTGCTGCTGTAGACAGATGATGGACAGAATCGCTCCGGGTCCTGCATGGTGGACCGGAATGTGTGCTGCAGAATAGGCCAGGCTAAGGAGTTTCTTGTCTCTGCCTGCTGCCCTGGCCCTACTCCTTGCTGGAACTGGGATTTTTTTGCTCCTCCTTGCTATGCACGGAAGGTACATACAGACTTTTCTGTTGACACCTCACTCACGTTTTGTTTCTAATCTTTTTGCAACCACTTGTAGGAGTTTCCACTCGTACCTGATCAATCCCACCTGCCCCCTAACTACCTTTCTTGATGATACTCTAATAGGCTATTCTCTCCCAAAGTGCACCTGTAGCTCAAATTCTGGATGGTGCTTTGCTGCCTGCCTTGCCCTGGTCTCCCATGCTGCGTTAGTTCTCCTTTTCCAAGTTTGGTGTGCTCTTCCAGCCTCAATCCTGTACTGTGAACAAGACCCACCAGGACAGATTTATCCCTGAAATTGGGGATTGTCTGTTGCAAACCAAAGCTGGGCACCATGCACTTGTGCATAGGAGAGAAAGCTCCTGTAGGTTTTCAGTCTATTGGGTAGTGAAGATCTAACCATTCTATGACTGTGGGTATATGTGTGTATTGATGAAAGAGGGATCTTTGGTGAACATCCTCTCTGCAACAAACAGCAAATAGTAAGTGTGCTGAAGTACATGGTCACAGTGACCACCTATCACCTCTTATTAAAGACATGTTCAGGAAGGAAGTGCATTCTTGGCCAGGAAAACTCACAGATGGTGAAGGGGATGAGCTCCACCTCTTTCAGTTTAGGAAAACCTTTCACTCCTGGCACTGTCACTGGGAACAGTGCTGCAGACAGCTTAAACTGGGCCTCTTGAAAACCAGAAAGGGTTTCCTAGAGCTTGTCTTTGCTCAAATATCAGTGAGAACTGTAATGCTGCATTACTGCAAAATGTGAAGGCCTTTCTTTTACCTCCCCTCTATAGGTGGTTTGGTTTCATTTTTCCTTGCTAGCATGGGTAATACCATCAACAGAGGTGAAAGAAAGACCTGTTATCAGCACTACTCAGCTCTGCTGGATCCTGCTTCCTGTCAGCAAGCAGCCTTGGGTGCTCGCTGAGTGCTGAAACATGCCTGTGTCATTGCCATTCTCTGATTGCAAAGGGAATATAACTGTGGTCTCCTTCACAGTGCCACCTGCATGCTCCTATCATGTCTTCTGGGGCTGCTGCCCCATTTGCATTGGAGATCATAGAATCCCAGACTGGTTTGGCTTGGAAGGGACCTTAAAACTCATCCAGTTCCAACCCCCTGCCATGGGCAGGGACACCTTCCACTAGAGCAGGTTGCTCCAAGCCCCTGTGTCCAGCCGGGCCTTGAACAGTGCCAGGGATGGGGCAGCCACAGCTTCTCTGGGCGCCCTGTGCCAGGGCCTCAGCACCCTCACAGGGAAGAACTTCTTCCTAATGTCTCATCTCAATCTCCCCTCTGTCAAGTTAAAGCCATTCCCCCTTGTCCTGTCCCTACAGGCCCTTGTCAAAAGCCCCTCTCCAGGTTTCTTGTCAACCCTTTATGCACTGGAAGTTGCGCTAAGGTGTCCCTGGAGCCTTCTCTTCTCCAGGCTGAACCAGCCCAGCTCTTTCAGCCTGTCTCCAGAGTATAGGTTCTCCACCCACTGGAGCATCTCTGTGGCCTCCTCTGGACTCGTTTGAGCAGCTCCATGTCCCTGGTGTTGGGTTGTGTTGACGTGAAGAGCTTGGGGCTCTAACCTTAGCCAAATCTAGGATTTGTCTGAGTCGCTGAAGGGTTTCTAGCCATGGTTAACTTAGGATCCTGCTGGCCACAGCATCTGTCAGGATAAAGCTGTGAAGGGGATGTGGAGGTTCTGAGAACGACCCGATTCCTTTGTGCTGCTGTGCCTGTTTGTTTAGCTTTGACTCATCTGCTCACGAGCTCACAGTGTAAATTAAGGAGTGCTCACAACAGCCATGGTAACTGATTCTCAACAGCAGCTGTGCTGGCCTAGCCTGTTGCCTCCCTAAATCAATGTCTCATCTTGCTGGCCCATTCCCAAGGAGGCAGCAGAGAGTGAGGAACCACCATGAGCTATTTTATACTTGGAGCTGGTCCCACAGCCCTGGAGTGACACAGCTAGTAAGTACAGGCCTTTCTGGGAAGTCTGTGAGTTGTGCCACCCTGCAACTAAGAGAGCCTGGTGCATACAGGCAGCATTTTTCATCCCCAAATCATTCAGTGTCTCTGTCAGCAGCCAAGCTGTACAGCTAGTAAAGACAGAACAGAGTCACAAAATCAACCAGGTTGTAAAAGACCTTCAAGATCATCCAGTCCAACTGTTCCCCAGCACTGCCAAGGCCACCACTAACCCATGTCACTGAGGGCCTCGTCTACACAGTTTGTGAACACTTCCAGGGACGGTGACTCCACCACTGCCCCGGGCATCCTGTGCCAATGCCTGACTGCCCTTTGGGGAAGGAGTTGTTCCCAATATCCAGTCTAAACCTCTCCTGGAGCAGCTTGAGGCCATTTCTTCTTGTCCTGTCCCTTGTTCCTTGAGAGGAGAGACCAGCCCCCTCCTGGCTCCATCCTCCTTTCAGGCAGTTGTAGAGAGCGATAAGGTCCTCCCTGAGCCTTCTCTTCTCCAGACTAACCCCACCAGGTCCCTCAGCTGTTCCTCATCACACTTGTGCTCCAGGCCCTGCACCAGCTCCATTGCCCTTCTCTGGACCCCCTCCAGAGAAGTAAACAAAAGAGTTGGAGTGGGTGTGTAGTTTGAGTGCCTCTCTTACTGCCCTCCTGGGGCAAAGAAGCGTTTGTATACGTGGATTGTTTGTGTTCCTTGTTGCCCAAGGAAAAGGCTAGGAATAGTTTTCTGAGGCACAAGCTGGGCGAGTGGGGTGGAACAGAACAGAGTCAAGGTACTGGCTCTTTCCTTGTGGGCTGTGAACACCATTGACACTTGTGTGCCTGGTGCACTGGAATCTGTGGCCAGGATGCTCCAGCTTAGCCGTGTGCATCTGCTAATCTTGTTGTAGGGTTCAAAGCGAGTCCTGAGATCAAATGAATACGTCCTCCCGCCTGGCGGCCTGATGGAGACAGAGCTGGAGCTGACCTTCTCACTGCAGGTACCTTGTGTTGCCTGGTCACCTGGGCCCCTCCTGCTCCCCTCACCTGGTGTTCCTCAGCAAGCACAGCTTCGGGGGCTCAGTGTGAAGGGAGCAGCGTCTGAGGAGGGGCCTCCTGTGGTTGCCCATGCTCAGATCATAACAGCACAGATTTCTGCTGCTGGCCAGCTGCTCTGTTGCTTCAGGGGTGGTTGTGCTGGGCATGGGGATATAGAGAATGATGTGGAGTGGTGGTGGCCTTTGAGGGGCGCCTTGAAGTTCATCAGGTCAGATCCTGCTGTACATCAGCACTAAGGAGGTTTTTACCTGTGTGTCATGCTGAGCCCTGCCCTCATGCTGCCATCCTCCCTGTGCTTCTCCAGTACCCACACTTCCTCAAGAGAGATGGCAACAAGCTACAGATCATGCTGCAGCGGAGGAAGAGGTACAAGAACCGCACAATCCTGGGCTACAAGACCCTTGCAGTGGGAATCATTAACATGGCCGAGGTACGGGGTGCTTGGGAGCAGAGGGAGGTAGGACGTGGCTTCCCTGTGTCAGCACCAGGAAGGGAGCTGGGCCAGGGGCAGGCGCTCAGAGCGGGGAGTGCTCTGGCTTGTTGAGTAGCTGTAAGACGGGGTGGGCTACCAGCTGCTATCATGTCACCCTGGCAGGGGGCTTTGTCTGTCTGTCTGTCTAGGTGATGCAGCACCCAACGGATGGTGGGCAGCTGCTGGGCCTCCACAGCAACATGAAGGATGTGAACATCCGCGTGGCTGAAATCAGCATTTACTCTTTGTCCAGTCAGCCCATTGATCATGAGGATGGGAACGTTCCCTCAGGTCCTAAAATCAAAGCTTCAGGTGTGTTAGTGCTCATCACAGACCCGAAGGCAACTACCAATCATTTCACTGGAGCCGTGACAGGCGTCATGCTTAGCTGTGGCATCTGCACTGTGTGCTTTCAGATCGCTCCCCAGACATTGATAACTACTCTGAAGAAGAGGATGACAGCTTCTCCTCAGAGCAAGAAGCCAGCGACGATGCTGTGCAGGGTCAGGTAAGGGAGAACCTGGCAAGGTGGCCCATGTCCTGCTCCCATTTCTGCAGCAAGAGTCAGAGGCTGAGGGTCTTGGTCACTCTGAGCCCTCTCACTTCCCTTGTAAACAGTTGTCATGGTTTCAGAGGGCAGAGAGCCACAATACCTGACAGTAGGAAGAACTGTGGGCTTCTGGCAAGTACATGGTAGGGCAAGGGACTTTGGAGAGCCATAGGTCTCACCCATGTCTTCTTGGAACTGTCTGGTTTGCAGCATAAAACCCCTGCTGAGTCCCCTCCATCTCATCCCACGGTTCTCTCCTGTGTCTCTGTGATAACAGGCCAGAGACTGCCTTCTCTCAATGAGAGAGCAGAGATTTTAGGAAGTACAGTCTGGGTCGGAGGTGGCAGACCTATCCTAGCCATGTGATAAGCTATGCTACTGCTGTTTGCTGTCCTCCTGTTGTGGTGTCTACACACAAGGCCAAAACAGACTTGTGGTAGCATGCTGGTCAAGCGCAGGGACAAACCCTGTTCAGGGTCCTGCACATTACTCGTCCCATTGTGCTGGCTTAACACATCAGGGCTGTGTCCCTGGGAGTTCTCTGTGTTGTTGAGACTGATCCCTGGAAGGATACTTTTTGGGAACCCTGAGCTAACCCTGGAGAGGGGAGAGCAGGACAACACATGGGTCACAGGGAGGCTGCTGAGTGCAGAGAGAGGAGTTTTAGGTTGTAACAAGGACTGCTGCAGAAAGCTGCTGTATCTCTTCTGCATACTGCTGTTACATGTCCCTCTGGAGGGACCTGGGGGCAAAGGAAGAATGTCTGTTGGGGGCCAGTGCTAAGGAGGGTGAAGGAACTGCACTGAGAGAGGTGGGAGAACTGAGAAACAAGTCTGGGAGCAGAATGGACAAAAGCTTTTCAAATGGGAGTCAAGCATGGGGCAGAGGAACTTGTAGGAAGTGCTGCTCCCTGCACTCTGCATTGCTCTGATGTGCTGTGATCTTTTGCCTGCAGGATCTGTTTGATGAAGAGGATGACTTGAGGAAAACCAAGAAGGCTAGGAGGAAAATGATCCGAACCACATCAATGACCAGAGTAACATCAGCATTTACCGAGTGATCAAAGAGATGGAAGGGATTCATTTCCTCCCCTCCCTGCAGGGAGTGAGAGGGCTTTGGGGGGGATTCTGGCACCGCTGCAGAGCAGGGGAGAGAGCCCTTTGCTCTGAAAAGGGGCAAACCTCTTACCGTTAATGAGTTAGCTTGCTGCTCAGAGCTGTACCCCAGCTCATGATCTGTACTGGGTTTAGCCTGGTTTCATATCACGGATGGTCTGTGTGCACCACAGTCTCGACTTGCTGCTCTGACA
>NW_009909535.1:32155-40074 GCF_000696875.1 Nestor notabilis
CTCTGCCTGTCAGCAGCCGGGGGGAGCTACCCTGCTCTCCAAGCATCAACTTGTCCCCATCTGCTTCAGCCCTGCAGGTCCCTGGGCACCTTCTTCCTGAGTTTGTTCCCCATCTTTTCTTGCTTGAAGGCAGCATTCCTCAACCAGACGGTCTGGGGAGAAAGGGGATTTAAATGGCAAGAAAGTGCTATTCCAGCCTGAAGCAAATAGAGTCTGAGTCCTTGCACCCTCCCTCATGCCCAGATACAGCAGATTTTTGCAGAGTCCAGATTTAGTTCAAATCTTACAGCAGATTTAAAGAGCAAGGGAAATCATAGCTGACTTTGGGCCATGGACCTAGAAAGGAGCTGATGGCACATTAGAGAGCAGCAGTGGCCTGTATGTTAGTCATCTTGGAAGTGATTTGACAGGGGTTTGTTTTCCCCTTTGTTTTATTTTAGCAACCAAACTTCAAGCAGAAATTTGTGGCTTTGCTGAAGAGGTTCAAAGTGACGGAGGAGGTAAGAATAGGGAAGGCTACCCCACCTATAGATGTCAGAGGGCTGGTTTCCACTCACTGGGAGCACAAGGCACAAGGTGCATGGTGTTCAGGGTGTTACCAAAGGTGGTGTGGGACGCAGCGCAGACTGGGTCTTGGGTTTTCCAAAGCCTTCTTGCCTCAAAAAGGCAGCTCTGAGCCTCGTACTCAAGTCAAACCCACCCTCCTCTTGGGGAGAGGGGTCAGGGGAGGGAGGATGATGTCACCTCATTCTTCTACAGCCTGGATTTGTCTCCCTGAGGTGGGAATGGTGCTGTGGTGTGTGCCTCATGGCTGGGAGGGAGCTTGTACGTGTCCGGCCTGGGATTCAGATGACTCCATATCTGTCACTGCTCTCTGGGCTTGGTCCCATAGGTCCTGGACTCTGACCCTGTAGACCAGACCCAAGAGGTGGAGGAGGACTTGGGCTTGCTCTATGACAGCCTGGAGGAGTGCAACAACAGTGACAGTGGCCCAGAGATTGAGGACAATGAGAGTGTGCACAGCACACCCAAGCCCACCCTGAGGTAAGGGTTGCAGGGAGTCACAGGCTGACAGGTCTGTGGGGCCTGGAGAAATGCCCTCTGACACTTCTGTATTGCTTGGGCTAATGTAAGCATTACCTTGTCTCTACTCCCATCACCATCTTCTGTTGGCATCATTTGAGCTCCTCACTTGCCTATCCTGTTTAACAAACTCAAACCTGCCCATTAAAACTGGCTTCCTTCACATCTAGTCTCATCTAATTTCCTACCATCCCATCATCTGACATTTACTGACCTGCTGGAAGAGTACCTACTTGATCTGAGCCAACAGCTCTCCTATCTTTCATCTGACAGTCTTGGCTTTCTCAAGGCCCTCCCCACTGAAACATGCCTGTCTTTTGAGCATTTTGTGACTGCTTGGGCCAGTCCTTGTGTCCCTGTGAGATCTGCATGCTGCATTCCTACCCTTTGTGGTGACCATCAACCATCAGTGATGTTCCTCACTCCATTCCCCAGGCACCCGGTGGCTTGACTTGCTCTGCCAAGAGCTGCTGGCTTGTCACAGAGGTGCCCAGTGGACCATGCAGTGAAAGCAGGCTTCTCTCCCATGTGCTCTGTGTTCACCTGGCCTCTCTGCTCGTGGCTGTTCTGTTTCCCTGCTGTCCTCTTGTGAGAAAGTTGCCTTTTATTGTCTTTATACTCAGCTGCCTCACAGTGCACTGGGTCTCTTCTAACCAAGTGAAGCTTGCTTGTCATTAGTGCTTCTACAGTTCTCTATTTAAATCTCATTTGGATTAGTTGGAATCCCTGCTGAAGGTGCTTAGGTAGAGGTAGCAGACTTGGTCTGCCACAGGCAAATTAGTGCTAAATCTGCTGGATTTAGGAAGCATGGGGCAGTGGGGAGGAAACAGGAACACCACAGAAGCCATGTTTTTCACAAACCCACAAGTGGTTGTGAAGGAGACAGCAGGCATGTGGGCAAGGTGGTCTGCTGGAGCTCCAAAAGCAGTTTCACAGGGTCTCTCATCAAAGGAAACAAAGGTGCTGTGGGAGAAAAAGGAAGGTCTTTTTGTAGTCAGATGATGGTTTGTGCATATAAACTGTGTAAAACTATATAAGCTGTAAGAAAAGTATGTTGAGAGGATTTGAACATAAGACCCAGCCCTGGTTCTGCAATTGCCTGCTTGCAAGCATCTGGTCACTGGGAGGGCATCCCAGAGTTTGTGCTGGTTTGTACTTGTACCTGCCATTACAGTCTTCCTCAGGTGTTTGCTGCTGGCTCTGGTGGAACAGCCTTTTGGACTCTGGGCTGTTTCTCAGCCTGTTCTCTAAGCGTCTGTCTAGCTTGGTTTGGTCTGGCGTGCCTCGGTTTCTGGCAGTGCTGTGTGTGTATCCCCTTGAATTCAGATCACTGACTCTGTACTCTTCTGAAGAAGATGTGGGAGCTGACTGCCAAGGTGGTTAGTGTAGACTGCGTGGTTCCAAGCCTTGCATAGCCGCCTCAGCTGGTGATGACCTTCCAGCCCAGCCCGTAAATTCAAGATGTGATCCTCATGTTGGATTGATTTATTCTCATAGGCAGCCTTGGTAGACACTGTGAATGTCTGTGGATCAAGGTAGTCCTTAAGGGTCAGCAGTAGCCAGTGCCTTAGGTTGGGCCAGTGGTGCTGGGAGTAGAGAGCCAGGGAGGCTGCCCTGCACTGGGTTGAAATTGGAGCTAGAAATGAAGCTGCTGGGTCAGTTAGAGGCTTTGATTGAAGAACAGAGGGGAAAGACCAAATGTCTCCATAGGTGATTGTGAGAATGGGTCGGGGATAAGGGGCTGATACATTGCAAATAGGAGGAGGCTGTTCAGAAGGGCTAGGATTTACCTAAATCTCAATCTGCGGAGGCTCAGGCTCAATCATGCATATGGGAGAGCCTTTAAACTGCAGAACAGGCAGAGCTGAGAACTACAGAAGACATCCTTAGTACAGAAGACATGCTTAGTGTGACACATCCTTGAGGGATGAAAGCTTCTGAATTGCAAGTGAAATAGGCCAGAAACAGACACAGGGGAAGGGGGAGACACCCTGTTTAAATGGGGTGCTGAAAGCCAGACCAAGCGTATACAACTCCAATGTCTAGGAAAAAGGAGAGGGTGACAATACCTTTCTGAGGTGCCAGTGGCGCCAGGGGTATGTCTCATTCTGGTGGGATTACTGGGGTGGAGTAGTGGACTGTGGGAGAGATGCTGATTGAGGGGTGAATTATCAGAAAACGTACATATTTCTCTGGTTTGACTCTTAAGACATCAGCACAGTCTGTATGGGTTGAAATTGCTGGCTGAGGAAAGGCAAGTGTAGACTGTACAGAGGGGTGACAGTGCCTGAGATCCTGGAGTAGCAAGTGGGATGGGTGGAGAGAGCTGAAATCTGTTAGTAACAAACAGGGGACATCATTTATCCCTGTGTGACCTCGAGAAAATGTCGCACCAGGGCACAATTCTGACCGTAAACCTGGAGCTTTGGTAAGTGAACATGTCATGAAGCAGCTAGTCATGGAGCCAGCGAGAAGAAAACCAAGCCTTGGCTTCTCCTAGCCAGTGCACAAACACTACTGCTGAAGAGCTGCTCTGGGGTGGGGACCATCATTTACTGAGGTGAAATGTCCTTGTAGGAGTAGTGAAATCAAAGGAACTCTTGTGCCTGGCAGCACAGCGCTGTACACAGGTGAGGAAAGATGTTAAAAGGGAAGTAAAAGGAGCAGCCAGGATGTTCAGAGGTCTGTAGGTATCCTGCAGAAAGCTGCAGATAGGTCCAGATGAGTGCAATGGAAAACAATGGAAACTCTCGCAGAGTCCTAACAGAACTGCTCTATGTCCTACACCTCTGAGGCCATCCCTGGAAACCTGCAACTTGGTATCCCCATTTGCACACCAGGCAAATCAAGAGGAACTTTTCCTGGGAGTTAGTGAGTAAATACATACTTAGCTTAGAGGGGAGCTAGCTCAGATCTCCTTCAGGGAGGTCACACATTGCAGGTGGGCTGCAGTTGCTGCAAGTGTCCTGGGAAAGCTGGCAGATGAGATCCAGTGATGGAGCCTGCTTGTTTCTTAAAGACTGGTCTTTGAGCAGCCCACGGGATGTGGAGGCAGTCCTTGGCAAATAAGTAACAGGTGGAAAAAGGGAAAACAAAGGTGGAAGCTCACACCCTGGTGTCAGAGACAGTCCTGTTCCCGTAAGAGAGTTCCTGTGGTGACCATTGTGATTTGGGAACAGGACCTTGGAGTTGCTCTGTGTGTGTCTATCAAAACATCAGCCAGAGATGTAAAAAAAGGCAAATTTAAGTGCTGGGGAACAAAACAGGTCATTGCTGTGCTACTGAGGAGTGGTTCTGTATGGAGGTTCTGTATGCTGTGGTCTTCAGGGCCTCGGGAAAGGGGAAAGCAGAAAGGGAAGGTGCTCAAGTGTGCAGCAGCAGTGGTCAGAGGAAAGGAGCCCTCCTGGAAAAGGGAGAGCAGAAAGCAAGGCAACATATATCTGTGGAAGCCGTGGTGGTGCCTCTACAGGGGCAGAGGTTCGGCAGCGCGATGGAGCTGTGGTGTTGACAGACACCATATGCCAGTGAGATGGGGCAAGGTGGTGACTCCTAATCCTGCACTGCAGAGGTGGGGGATCACCGAGAGAGGAGTCACTGCTGGCTGTGAGGCAGGGACCCCAGCTCCCTGAGGTCTGGGATGGCCCTGGCCTGTCCCTGCACCCAGCATCACTGCAGCAGACCCTGGTGTGTGGGGCTGGCAGGTCCACTCCGAGGCTGCACATCACTTGGACACTTGGCTGTCTGGCCCACCAGGGACCTCTCCACAGTGCTCTGTGGTTGGGACAGGCCAGCAGGGATGTGCTGGGATCATGGTGACTTTGTTCCTCTCTTATTCCTGCCTTTTTCTCTCCCATCTGTCTGTCTGTCCGTCCGTCCGTCTGTCTGTTTCTCTGCAGGCGTTTCTTTGAGGGAGTCTCTCATTCTGGTTCCCAGACTGAGATCGGCAGTCTGCACAGCCAGAAAGGGCAGGATCAAGAGGCGGGCAGCCCTGTGAGTTACACCACCACCACCAGCACCTCTTGACCCCTTCCTTCCCCAGCCAGCCCCACATCCCCACGGTGCCTGCAGCTCCCTCTGAGACCACAGCTCCTGGCAGCACCTGCCTGGGGCTGCTTCTTCCCTTCCTTCCTCTTCTTTTTCCCAGTCCAGGCAGATAGATAGTGATGGGGGGCATCCTCTGGGGCTGGTCCCAGGGGACACTGGGCTCCCCTGTGGGAGCCAGGCATGGGTCACTGTCCACTGCCCCACTTAGGATGCTTCATCCTTCCCTGACCCCAGTCCCTGTCCCCCAGGGCGAGCCAGACAAGCGGAAGCCAGGAGTGCTGCGGCCACAGGAAGAGCCAGGAGTGGAAGTCCCTGCAGTGGTGAGTCCAAGCTATGAGATAGGGAGTTCCCTCAGGCCCATCCTTGCTTTTAGGGGTACTAGGGGTGCCCACCAGCCTGGGACCAGGGCTAGTGGGGGACAGGTAGATTGAGCTGGAGAGCAGCAAGAGTGGAAGGAGGGTTAGGGTCTGCAGGAGATGCATCCCAGACCCCTCGAGCCCTGCAGCCTTGGCTCTCCACAGGGCCACCAGGCCTATCCTTGATAGGGGCACCCATGGGTGCAGGAAACGGGGCAGGGAGAGCAGTTTGTGTGACATAACTGTGGCCCTCAGGAGCTGGCCACAGAGGAGCCATGTTCCCGGCTGGCCCCCGCAGAGACTGCCACAAGGGAGAGCAGTGTGGACAGGCTCGCCCAGCTGGGCCCTGGCACCAAAGCCGAGCTCCCCAGTGCCGTGTCCCCCAGGTAAGGCACATCCGTGCCCCATGCCAGGGCTCACACTGGCTCCCTGGAGCAAGTGGGGGTTGGTGTAGGTGGGATTTCCTTACCAGTGTTCCTCTCCTGCTCCTCTCTCACAGCAAGGCTGAGAGCAAGCAGCTGTGGCGTCCCCGCAGCACCTCTGTGAAGGACCGGCAGAGCTCAAAGGGACAGGGTGGCCGCACCAGCAGCCTGGACAGCGAGAGCTCTCCAGACTCGTGGCACAGCACTCAGGTGAGCCCAAGGGAGCCACCTCACCTGCAGGCTTCTCAAGAGCCTTGCTGGTCCTTCAGCCATGGGCAGAGCAGCCCAGGCAGCAGCTGGGGTTGAGTTTTGTGGTGACACTGTTGTAGGTGCCCCGAAAGTCTGTTTATGATCAACTGAACCAGATCCTTGTCTCCGATGAGCAGCTTCCCGAGAGCATTGTGCTGGTGAATGTTTCTGAGTGGCAGGGCCAGGTGAGTAGTGTGATGGGAGCTGAGTGCTGTAACCAGGGTCCCAGCTGAATGCAGACACCTGAAAAGGCACAGAAGGATTTTGGAGTGCCACAGTGGGAAACAGCAAGAGAAGGGAATGAGCAGAAGGGGACTGAGCTTAGAGCTGGACCCTGCTGTGGAATAGCAGGATTTAAATCAGAGGGTCCCTGGAACAAACCCTTTATCTCAGGGAGCAGAGCCTGGTTCTTGGTTCAGTTTTGCCCTTGCCATTGCAGGGAGGTGACTGCTGTGCTCAAAGTGGGGCTTGGGCATCCACCCCCCTGGAACAGAGCCGGGAGGAGCAGGGATGCTCAAGCATGCAGCCAGAGGTGTCTGGGTGGTTTCAGCCTCTCTGCATGGGGACAGGGGCTCCAGATCTATCTCGGGGGACATAGGGGCCCGGGCAGGCATGGGCTGGTGCTGGCCAACCACCCTCCGGGTGCCTTAACCCGAGCACTCTGCATTGCAGTATGTGAGTGAGCAGCTCCAGGCGCACAAGCAGTTGGTCGTGTCCACCTGCTCCGTGGCGGACATCCAGGCAGCCTTCAACACCACTGTCTCCCGCATCCAGCGATAGTGAGTACAGCTTGGGCTCAGCCTGGTGTGACTGCAGAGAAGGGCTGGGAAGGGCTCTGGTTTCCCTAGGGCTCGGTAGGATCCTTTGGGATTATGAACATAACTATAGGAGCAGGTGTAGGCCCTGGGGAAAGAGCAGGACCCCAGTGCTGGTTGTGCCCATGGCAGTGCTCAGCAAGCTGAAAATTGTCAGCAAGGAGTTTCTGGTGCTGGGTTAGGGCTGACCCTTCTGCTGAGCCACTGCTTGTCCCTCACTGTGTCCGTTCCTCTCCCTTTGGCAGCTGTAACTGTAACTCCCACATGCCTCCCCCAGTGAAGGTGGTGGTGGCAGGTGACCAGAGCTACCTGAGCGTTGTCCTGCGTTTCTTTGTGGAGCAGCTGGCCAGCAAGACTCCCGACTGGCTCAACTATCTTCGCTTCCTGCTGGTGCCACTGGGTGAGAGCCCCCATGAGCCCGGCCTCAGGGTTGTCCTCTCCCTGGGCTTTCCTGCCTGGAGCCAACCTTGCCCTTCTCACCCACAGGCTCTCACCCTCTGGCGAAGTACCTGGCCTCGGTGGATAACAAGTACAGCACTCTCTTCCTGGACACAGCATAAACGGAGCCACCCAGCGCAGGTGAGGAGCGGGGCTCAGCCGTGCTCTGAAGGGGGCCCCAGCTGCCACCAAGTCCCTCATGGCTCTTTGCTCCCACAGACACTGTGGACATCGCGGGCCGTGTTGCCCAGTTCATCGCTGGAGCCAGCCTCTCTCACCAGCTCCCCATCTCAGAGGCTATGCTGACCTACAAGCAGAAGAGGTGAGCATTGCCCCAGAACATCCATCCTGCCTCACATGGCCCCGGTCTGGGGATAGGGCAATGGGAGATGGGGAACAAGTGAGTGAGGCCCTGTGCTTTCCTCCATGCTGAAGGGAGTGGGGTTCACAGTGACAGGCCTGCAGTGCTACCCCCTGCCACCCCCCGGTGCGCTCAGCCCTCTGACAGCCCC
>NW_009909535.1:40200-40647 GCF_000696875.1 Nestor notabilis
TGGGCTGGGGGCTGCGAACTGGCACTGTGCTGCCCAGGGGTTGATGCTCGTGTTCCAGCTGCACTCTCACCTCTCCCTTCTCTTGGTTTCTGGCACCCAAGGAAGAGAAGTCTCTATTTTGATTTTTATATCAGGTATTGGCTTGTGCTTGCTGTGCCGCTGCCTGGTTCCCCCCCCTTCTCCCCATGTGCGTCCATCCCTCTTGCTGTGCAGAGGAGCTGTGACCCCCGAAACGGGGCAGAGCTGCCCTCCCGCATGCAAGCCCTCCCCCAGCACTGGAGGGGACAACTCCTTGCCTCCTTGTGTAGTGTGCCCTGTGCTGCCATGTTGGGGACAGGGGTCCCATGGGAGGGAAGGCAGAGGAGATGGTCCTGGTGGCTGTGAGCCAGTGTGGGGGTCCCTGGGCCACAATGCACTCGGTGCTCAGCACACCCAGACCTTGACCAG
>NW_009909535.1:40673-41944 GCF_000696875.1 Nestor notabilis
AAGTTTGTACCCTTTGTGGGGGTGAGTGTGTTGTGGGGCCGGTGGGCAACTGGGGCTGGTGGAGAGGGAAAGTGCACTGCCCTACTGATGCTGGGGATCATCTGCTCTTGCAGGTGGTGAAGGTGGGCCTGGTGGAGCAGTCCTTCAGCGCCTCTGGTGAGTCCCTGCGAGCCCACAGTCCCTGGATCCCTTCTCCTTCACCTTTTGTACCCTTTGTGGGGGTGAGTGTGTTGTGGGGCCGGTGGGCAACTGGGGCTGGTGGAGAGGGAAAGTGCACTGCCCTACTGATGCTGGGGATCATCTGCTCTTGCAGGTGGTGAAGGTGGGCCTGGTGGAGCAGTCCTTCAGCGCCTCTGGTGAGTCCCTGCGAGCCCACAGTCCCTGGATCCCTTCTCCTTCACCTTTGTTGGTGTCCCCAAACCTCTTCCCCCCCCAGCTCACCCTTTTCCTCCCCAGTGGACTCAGATGATGCCACAGTGTGCACTCCGTCCCTGCTGAGCTCAACACCAACTGCCAGTGGATCAGCCCCCTATGGCAAAGAGACTGTGAGCACCCCGCCACCCTCCCCATCTGTCAGCAGTGGCCTCTCCGGCGCTGGGTAAGGAAGCCCCACTCAGTCTGAGGTGCTGGGGTGCGAGGGTTTAGGGTGCTCATGGCAAGGCTACCACATCCTGGGGTTATGGGGCCAGGGCTGCGGGAAGGGAGAGGAGCAAGGACAGCCACCTGCATGCTGCATGGTGCTGCCTATCTTGCCCAGGTCTCTGAGCCCTGGTGTGGAGGTGATGGGCCTGCAGGTGGACTACTGGACAACACAAGGGCTGGACAGAAAGAAGGAGGGCGAAAAGCGGGAGACAGGTATCAAGAACACACTCAAGAGCAACTTCCGCTCACTCCAGGTCAGCCGCATCCCCGGCACGGGGGAGCTGGTGCCCCCTAGCACCATGGCCATGACTGTGGTCACCAAGGAGAAGAACAAGAAAGGTAACCAAGCCCACCCAGGGGTGCTTTCCTGCTTCAGAGCCGCAGTCTGTTGCTGAAAGGGCAAGGGGGGACCCAGCCAGCCCTGGGGTGAGGGCTCCCACCCAGGGCCAGGTGGAAACACCCTGACATTGGTCCTGTCTATCCTTGGCCCCTAGTGATGTTCCTGAGCAAGAAACCAAAAGAGAAGGACCTGGAGCCCAAAAGCCAAGTCATTGAAGGGATTACACGCCTCATCTGCACAGCCAAGCACCAGAACACCATGTTGCGAGGTGAGGGGGCTGGAGGCGGGC
>NW_009909535.1:41955-42784 GCF_000696875.1 Nestor notabilis
CTGTCTGTGGGGGGGCGGCGCCTCACTGCACCTTCTCATCTCAGTCTCCATAGATGGGGTGGAGTGGAACGATGTGAAGTTTTTCCAGCTGGCAGCACAGTGGCCAACACACGTCAAGTACCTCCCCGTGGGCATCTTTGGCTATTCGAAGAGTGTGTGAGAGGTGGGGCAGCCCTGGGATGGAGCTGTGGAGGGTCGCAGGAGGAGACAGGGAGATGGGCCTCACTGCACCTTCTCATCTCAGTCTCCATAGATGGGGTGGAGTGGAACGATGTGAAGTTTTTCCAGCTGGCAGCACAGTGGCCAACACACGTCAAGTACCTCCCCGTGGGCATCTTTGGCTATTCGAAGAGTGTGTGAGAGGTGGGGCAGCCCTGGGATGGAGCTGTGGAGGGTCGCAGGAGGAGACAGGGAGATGGACTTGCTCTTGTCCCCTCTCTTCTGCGTCCCACGCCCTGCCCGCTCTGCAGCAGGAGATCCCAAACCTGCACTGCTCCCTGTGAGCCAAGACCTGCGAAGGTGAGGCCAGTGAGACTGGGGCCATGCACCCTCCAACACCAGCCAGGGCACCATGCCATCTGCCTCCCGTGACCCCCAACAGCAGCCTGGGACAAAGGATCCAGGAAGGGCTGTGGGCCCCGCTCTGCCCAGGTCCGCTCCTGGCGCGCCGGGACCCCAGCTGGGCTGGGCCCAGGCAGGTTCCTGGTGCTGGAACCAGCAGGATTGCTCATGGGAGAAGAGGTGCTGAGCAGGGCCCCCTAGCACCACACTGCCCCTTGCCAGCCCCACGCTGCTGGGCCTGGTCCTGCCCTACAGGGCTGAGCTGCAG
>NW_009909535.1:42817-43060 GCF_000696875.1 Nestor notabilis
AGCTGCTTTACGCCAGTCCCCCTGCGCTGCCCCGAGGTGCTCCCAGCTGCAGGTGGGGCACAAGGGCACCTCTTTTGGTTTTGGTTTTTTTTTTTACAAGATTCTATTTTTTTTAAATTTATTGTACGGTTCCTTTTCGGGATTAATTTTAATAAATTAATGCTGGTACCATTATGGCAGGGTATGTGTGTGTCCATTAATGCCCGAGGACGTGGCCGGACGCAGCTGGGAAAGAGATTGTGG
>NW_009909536.1:0-11189 GCF_000696875.1 Nestor notabilis
GCTCTGCCGCTGTCCATCACTCCTGTAGCCCTACCATAGAAGGCCACCAAATCGGTTAGGCAGTATTTCCCCTTAGTGGAACCATGCTGGCTGTCACCAACCACCTCGTTGTTTTTCATGTGCCTCAGTATTCTTTCCAGGAGAATCTGCTCCAAGATTTTGCCAGGCACAGAGGTGAGACTTACTGGTCTAATAAGAAATTATAACCTGCTAATGACAGGACACTCAAAAAAATCCTTCTACCTCTTGTTTTTCTTGGCTGCTCTGCAGAATCAAAACTAATGGAGTAAGACTCCTCATTCAGATGCCATCTACCTTTCTAATAATTTTCATCTTCAATTGAACATTGAAACGACTTTGTCTTCAAATAATAGTTTTAGGTCTGTACTATGATATTGAGGAGGATAAGATTCTTCAGGTACAAGTTAGGGGACAGTCTAATGTACGTGTAGAGCACAGGTAATGGGAAATTTCCTACTTCCTATGAAAAAAAAAAGAACAACCAAACCAAAACCAAATAATGATAATCAATGTGATTTCTTAAGATTTCATTATTTTTCAAATATGAATTTGCCTTTCATATTCCAAGCTTGTTTTCATGAAGATTTATGA
Organism: Nestor notabilis; assembly: GCF_000696875.1. Lineage (NCBI taxonomy): Eukaryota > Metazoa > Chordata > Aves > Psittaciformes > Psittacidae > Nestor > Nestor notabilis. The sequence continues at coordinate 613 of NW_009909536.1, forward strand.
ATATCTCCCTAGATATGAGAGGAAACTACTGAAAGATGCAAACATTAAAAACTGTTTTGTTGCAGCAATTTAGTGTAATTTTGATATTTTTAAAAATAGCGCTTAGAATAGGCAATGCTAATGGAAATTTGTTGTAATGGCTGGCAAATGTTAATTATCTTGTTCAACTTATTATTTGATGTTTTTCCCTAGGTTATTGACCTAGACAACAGTTCTAGCTGTCATAATTTATAGATGTATTAGAATTACAGTGAAAGAAGCATCTGCATGTAGAAAAAACACAGCTGTAATATAACAATTATTTTTGTTCAAAATATGTGGAAATTATTATAGTAGTTGAGATAGCTTTATGGGACTTCCAAGTATGCACTGAATTTAATGAAAACATGACTATTAACTAGAAGAAATAAACACATATATGAGTTTGGTTACAGGTCCTTGTCAGTAAGCAATTTTTCAATTACAATTAACAAATAAAGAAGAAAAGAAAATACCTAATGACAATGAAGATGATACTAGTAATAATAAATGCAAACACATCATAATGAACAAAATCTCTTGCCTGTTTCACTAGAGAACTGCTGTTCAAATAAATGTAGAGGGAGTAACTAACACGCACATTTCCAGGAAGAAAAAAATGAAGATTTTCCTTCTGCACATATAGAAAATAAATTAGAGCTGTGTTACCTATATTTGAATATGAAAGCAAAAAAAAAAAAAACCAAACCCAGAAGAATGTAAGTATATACCTTCCATATAAGTATATATACACATATATATGACAAGAGAATTTTAAGATAAAATAATAGTTTTTAGTAATTTTAAGAGCATTCATTTTAGTTTGGAAGGCATACCTGATTCTCAATTAGTGTCTGTGAAAAAAAACTTAGTTTATTTGCCCACATGTAGTATGATTTAAGGACCCTCAGGGTGTCTAAACATGGATTTGGCAGGTATTATACAGGACCTATAGAGGACCTTCACCACTCTGAAGCTGCAGAAAGTCAAACTTGACACCCTAGGGAGTCCCAGATTGTTATATGCTTATATGTGAGAAATTTACACAAGCTCAAGGTTTGGAATTCACCTTTTTATTGAAGAAACATAAATGTAGAGGTTGTTTGAATTTTGGTGGTGGTATATGAAGATGTGTGATGTCCTCTGTAGGACATCTGAATAGGGGAGATAAGGGGATCCATTCAATTAAGTGTCTTGGCTTCTGTGAAAACATGGATCACCCAGAGGTTCCACACTATGTCTGCTATTCCTGTGTGTATGTTTCAGATACCACAGGGTATCTCAGATAGCATTAGATTTATATATATAGGCAAACACAGTAAGCTTTTTGTCAACACCGCCAGGGGCATTTGGAGAATTATTCAGCTCCCTAAGAATAGGATACAGTTACTTCAACATAAGGTCTAATGCTTTTTTAATTATATCACCAACCTACAGTTAGCCCTTTCAGACACTCACCAGAGCAAGTGTGCGTGACATAGGACCTGGCAGACAACTGCTTCCTTCTGGAGACACAGCTGGAGTGTAAGCCAGATACTTTAAATATTAAAGACTTGTGTTTAGCATGAATGTGAACCATATTTAATCAAGAACAATGTCATGTGTTGATCATCTATTGACATTAACAATGAGTTTCAGATGCCTAACTGCAGATGTCTTATAGCATTTTAGAAACATTAGGATATCCAGCTTGATCACTCTCTGCCTCTTCAGATGAGCACAGATCCAGTGAGCCTATGTGAATATCACAAATGTGTCAAGGCATTTGAAATGAACATCCATTGTCTGCTGATTCACAAAAAGTTAACATCTGAGTAGAAATTAAGAGAGCAGCATTGTGACAGTGAGAGGGGATATAGTGAAAATTTGCAACCCTTCACCCTCATGCATCTTCCATCTTATGAGAGGTAACAGAAGGTTGGACCTTAAAGCAGGTGCTGGGGGAGCAAAGTCCCTCCCACTGTAAGAAAAGACCAGGTTCGTGACCACCTGAGGAACCTGAACATGCATAAGTCTATGGGACCTGATTAGATGCATCCCAGAGTCCTGAGGGAATTGGCTGGTGTAGTTGCCAAGCCACTCTCCATGATACTTGAAAATTCACGGTAGTCAACTATCTGGACTTCTGTAACACCTTTAACTTGGTCCCCAACAACATCCTTCTCTTGGAGAAGGATAGATTTGATGGATCACCTATTCAGTGGATAAGGAGCTGGCTAGATGGTCGTATCCAGAGACTGGTGATCAATGTCTTAATGTCCAGATGGAGATGTCACAACATGCGCTTGCAGCCCAGAAAGCCAACCATATCCTGGGCTGCATCAAAAGAAGTGTGATCAACAGGTCAAGGGAGGTGATTCCATTCCTTCTACTCCACTCTTGCAAGACTCTGCCTGGAGTACTGTGTCTAGCTGTGTGGCCTCCCTACCCAGGAAAGACATGGACCTGCTGGACCAGGCCACAAAAAGTGTCAGAGGGATGAAACACCTCTCCTTTGAGGAAAGGCTGTGAGAGTTGGGGTTGTTCTCTTTTCTCTGGAGATGAGAAGGGTCTGAGGACCTTATTGTGGCCTGTCAGTACTTTAATGAGGATTATAAGAAAGATGGGGATGGACTTTTTACCACTGCCTGTTGAAATAGGACTACCCAAACCATTAGGATCATAGGATAGTAGGATCGTAGAATCATAGAATAGTTAGATCTAGAAAGGACCTTAAGGTCATCTAGTTCCAAGCCCTCTGCCGTGGGCAGGGACACTTCACCCTAGAACATGTAAAAGAGTATTTCAAATTACACTAGACACCTATATTTAGACAACTGAATCCTGTTGCACATGTCTGGCTTGTCTCTTGTTTGATTTGCTTTATACTGCAGATATGGTAAGCAAGATGACCTAAATCATAGAATAGTTAGGGTTGGAAAGGACCTTAAGATCATTTAGTTCCAACCCCCCTGCCATGAGCAGGGACACCACAGTCATCTTCCTCTAATGACTGGTTCACCAGGGAAAGGGCACGTGCCCTTACCAGGAACTTCTCCTATTCTAGACAGAAAGAAATGAGTGAGATAGATCAGCATCAGGCTCATGGAACTATTGAGATAAATTTTAATTCAACCTCATAGGAGAACTAATCAGAACATGCATGATTATAGAATTATCAAGTGTATTCTTGAAAAAAAAATTATTACATTTCTATTTTGACTCTAATAGTTACTGTGTATGTGATGATGGATTTCATGTTCAGGGAAAATATGATACTTCTCTCCCTTAGAGAAATAAAGCATTGGCATTATGAATTATGCCTGATAATCTCCATCTGGTAGACTCATTGTCTTGTACAACGCTCCAGGAACAGAAATCTGCAGTATTCCTGCCTTTCTCTTTTACAATAAATAGTTTACCTACCTTTATGTTTCCAGAATTGTCATAAGCTTTGACTGTATTACCAGAAAAATATTACTGCATTTTTCAAGATAGGTAGGGAGACTACAATCTACACTTTTGTCAAAGCAGTCTGCATATTTTTTAAGTGTGCAATTATAGCATATGATCCCAACATTAAAGTGGTCTGCAAAACAAATTTAAAATTTTATCACAATTAGTGAACGTAAACGAGGCTTTAGAAGAGATACAGCTCTTCAGAACCTGCTTATTACTATGCAATAATACAATTTTCTTGGAATACAAAAATGATTTTCTTTTAATTATACCGAAAAAAGACTAGACTTCTCTCTTTGTTCTTTGATAAGGTCCATGATTTTTCCAGAGAACATCAGTGACATAAAAGAAATTAGTAAACCAAAAGATCACTAAATTTACATTGTGTTATTATTAGACAGTTGTAGAACCAGCACTAAAGATACTAAGGTTTTGTTCTTTTTCCTTTAATGCTTTTTAATAATTTTTTAGCCATCTTTAACAGTACACAATTTGAACAACCTAAAATGTGGTGTTAAATATGAACTCTTTTTCTATCTGTGTATGCATAGACATGAAAACCTACCAAATACTTTTTTTTTGCACAACTTCTGAACATACTGAAGAACATGCAATAAAATAACTGTTGAGGGATAACGGGTTACTTCATATCCTACATATCCTTCCACATGTCCATTAGGTACTTGTTTTGATATTTTACTCTTTGTAGAGAACATCATCAGTAGATTTTTCTTATCTGATTTTATCTTTTGTTAAAACGAATAGGCTTGTTCATAGCATTTAACGTAGTACAGAAAAGTACTATGGTAAAAAATAATGCATTTAAAACATAATAATGCCTCATCAATACATCATCTGAAGTTATCTGTGACAATTAAGCATCGAATTAGGACATTTCCTTATTTCTGAAACGCACAATAATAGGTCTGGCAATATTTTTGTCAATGGCATAGAAGCAGATATAAAATCATTTCTGACAGCATATGCAGACAGCATTAGACACACAGCGGAAATGAACCACACAGGGCAGCCATACAGAATGATCTGGGTCACTGCTTAAGCTGACTTCACTAAAACAAAACATGATTTCCAAACACAAGTCTGTCTAGAAGCCAGGAACATAGGTCATGTTTACTATACAGGGAACTGTATTGTAGCTGACTAGGGCTAAGAAAAAAAAATGTTAGGGTCATGATATAAAACTAATTGAATGAGATACTAGTACAAACTTGTATGGTTGTAGGGTGTTGATTTTGTTGCTCTGGTCTCTGTGTCTTAGATAAAACACTTTAATACATTACACTGTGGGTTAGTAGAAGTTTTGTTTGTAAGATTCAAGATAATTCACAGAAGATCCCATAAGATGATGTGACTACTGTGAAGGAAGATGCCTTTTCAGGAGGAGCTGAATATAAAGAATTTTTCAGCTTACAGTGAAAAAAATTAGAAGATGCCTTCCTCATTTATTAATCTTTTGGAAGAAAATACTGAATTCTAGCAGCCTCTTAATTATTCTGAAGCATGACAAGAATCAAATTCCAAATTCTGAAAGTAAACTAAGTAAAAAATTGGACAGCTGATTACTGTCAGAGATGCTAGCAGAGATTATTTAATTATAATTAGTTATTGGGGTTCAGCAAAGGGTAAGAGTAGATTGCAATTGTTTAACACAGATAAGCTCAGTAAAATGTTGTTATGACCACAACTGATCTAAAACTATGTATGTAACCCCATTATTTAAATTACCGTGAATCTGACAGTGTATACATCTTAACATTTTCAAACTTCTTTAGAAATGCTGTTGAAATCAATGAGAAGAAATAAGACAAGCTGGCAATTGAAAAAGGAAAAAGCTAAAAAGTAGAGATGGAGGGGAAATAAACCTAATGCTATGAAGGATTTTGGGTTTACAGAATTTTTTAGGGTTCTTTTTTCAATTTAAATGAAAACTTTATAAGTAAATTTCTCAGGGAAAAAAAGTTGGAAATCAAGATACATATTTCCTATCTGAGCATCTTGGTTTTTATTGTACAAATTACAGATTATTTTAAACAACAGCAAAGTTCTTATTCAGACTGTAGGCTTAAATTATAGATTTAAACTAACAATAGTGTGTGTGACTTTAACATAGTAGAATACAGCAAACTGTTCTAACTTGCTAGCACATAGGGAGTAAGGAATGTCTGGCTGATGGGGAAAGAAACATCATGGGACTGATAACAACTAAGGAGACAGGAAATAAGACCAAGGATGCTAACCTTTAAGGCATCAGAGTGGCGCCCAACATGGAGTGAGACTGGGACAGTACAGAAGCAACGACATACCAACTGCTAACTCACCACTAGGACCTTGCAAGCATGCGCAAGCCCTGAGGTCATTTGGTAAACACAGTGAGGAAGACTATGGGCAACCACCAGAGACACCTACTCAGCAAGAAAGCTTATGCTTAATTAGAATGTAGATATTACAATTAGTTCAAGGAAGTCCATGAATATATAAATAATTCCATAGGACAGCTGTAAATATGTATGGGTATGCTAAATACATAGCTGCTGCTAGCAAGTAATGGGTGCACTAACCTTTGCGAAACTATTTACGTATGCACCCAGCACTGCAATAAAGAATGCCTGCTTTCTTAAACTCCAAACTGAGTCTTAGAAAGTTTCTCCAACTGACTTTTGTCATAACAAGACAAGCAATTTAAGAGAAAGTATCAAAATGGTACATTCTGATACCTTTGGAAAAAGTCATGTACAATTAATACATTTTCAAAGCATTTAAATATCTAATAAAAATATTTTTATTCTCCTTTACCACAGTTTTATTGCTTATAAGTAATTGATGTATGATTAAAAAATTCAAGTCCATCAGTTTCATAACTATACATCATTACTGACCTGTGGTAGTTTCAATTCATTATTAATAATTATTGCAGCCTGAGTTTATCATTCTTATTCACACATGAACATGTGGGGACATCTAACTTTTGAAAAGCAGTGAATAATAATTTAAATCTGAATATTAACACAACACAGGATAGGATAACCATTTACTATTGTGCTGCAGTGTTCCAGCTGAGCACTGTGGAACATATGAATATATCTTCATGGCACCTCCAAGGAGGCAAATACGAATTCATCACATAGTTTCTGTTTATAGAAAAATTGAATTCTGAACTACTTAAAATTGGTACATAAAAAGCTGTTCAGGAGGAGACTGAAAGCTACTTTTATGAAGTGTACAATCTTGACAGCAATTTTAAGACTGTTAGGTATGAAAGCAAAAGATCCTATTTAAAAGATATTCTTATTCACTACCAGTATAAGGTCCAGGTTCACTTTAAAACACTAGGTAATTGAGATTTACATGCACTTACTTGATATTAGCTCTATTTGCACTATAATGAAAGACTTATGATACACAGAGCAGAACAGGACCAGAAGGTAAGAAATATTAAGGTTTGTATCTTCATTCTAGTCACTATCATCACTTATTTTGAACTGTCTTGTTGGAAACACAGTGATGCTAGTAGCTGGACCAGTATTTGAATATTCAGGTTCAATTTAAACCAGATATTAAAATATGTCTGCTGACCAGAAGCTATGTGAAGTAAACCGAGGCTTATTATTTGCTTTGGATATCAAATGTTCTGTAAGACAACTGCACAGCAAAGTATATCACAAGGACTTGTTAAGTGCACACAGCTTACCAATCAGTTCAAACTTTAGCTTTGGTATCAAGATTCTTTTGAACTACCACTTACAATTTCTTCACAGAGGAAATAAAGAAGTTTTAAGAAAATGAACATAAAATGTGAATTAGTTCTTTCATAAAAGCCTCATTTGGGGGAAAGTGATCACATTTTGTCTGGTTAAGTATCTTCAACATTTTTGCAAATACGGTCTTTGGAAGTGTACAAGTTTTCATAAGACATCACACCAGCCTGACATGATTCCATAACCCTATATGGTATAACATACAGTGATGAGAAAAGGGTAAAGAGAAAGTTAGGCAAATCTTCAGTTTGGTCTGACTATTACAAAAATGAAAATGCAATGCATGCTTTAATTGAAGTCACATTGAAATTCTACCACTCTACAGTTTTAGCTTATGTCACACTTTCTATCTCTTTTACTGTTGAAGCCCTCAGCCTGTGTTTTATACATGCCTTTGCAAGCATTATGCAAAATGAAGTGGCAAAATAAAGGGCAGTTTAGTTTTGAGCTTGCAAATATCAAGAGGTAGGGATAAACTGCTGACTTCATCAGTGCTCAGTCAGTTCTGTTGTATCATTAAGTCCAGCTCTGTGTCCTTGCTGTTAGAAGTGATATTCTTTACTATATGTACTGCTGAGGTTTGAAAAAATAAATAAAAAGAAATAAGTAAAATATTCCTTCTTGTTCATCAGGATCCCAGCCTTAACATTTTTACTCTTTCAATTTGGCATAGGCTTAGAATGATAGATGTTGTCATGACTGATGCCTTCACCATAATGAGTTCTTTCTTCATGTATGGTCACCCCCTACTTAATGATAAAACATTAATTAACCATCAAGCTTGTCCTGAGGCTAGATCTGACACCAAATAGGAAATCTTTCAATAGCAGTCAGGATGTGTAATCACTTCTTCCTATGCTTGTCCATTGCTGCTTGGCAATGTTTAGGCTAAAATTGTAAATATTGTCCATTTTATTTTAGTGCTTGTTCTGTGAGTGTCTCAGTGCTCCCTGGTGGTTTTCTGTGGATACAAAGAAGTTGCTTCTTCTGTCTCCACAGTACAACAGCATTTCACATACCATGGTTCACTGACAGAAATGAACAGAGAGAAATCCGCAAGTTACCTGGAATAGCTGTTCATTTCATGATAAACACCGGACAAGAACTCTGAGATACAGAACTAGAAAAATAATGATGAATGTGCTTCTCCAACTTTGTTGTTCATGTGAGAAACAAGCTCACTTCTTCAATTTTAGCCAGGGACAAAGTCTGTGGAGCAAAGAATATTTTATTTACAGCACTGGGAGCTTCACAGGGGATTCCTCCTCTGTGGCTCAACTCTGGCTCTCCAAAGGCTCATTTTTATCTCCCATATTGTTACTTATTCATAGTTTTTCCAAGGATAGGTGGCCTGTATTACAATTAGTTCCAGGAACTTATTATCCTTAGTCTCTTCCCTTTGGTGCTTGTGCATTGCTCTCTGGTGGTCCTGGGCTGGGGTCTCTGGGATGAAGTAAGAAGTCTTCCTCACGACACTCTCATCACCTTTGGCCCAATTAGTTGCTTGTGTAACTGCAAGACCAGCTGAAACTGGCCCTATCAATGGCTTCCTTCTGTTGCTTTAGCAAGTGTTATGCTTATCTTACACTCAGGATAAACTAGACTAGATTACCAGAAACTACTCCCCTCCCTAGGCTGCTGGTTTGCTTACATATCCACATAAAACACTGTAACCTAACGCACATTGATATTGCCAAACTTATGAACATGAAACAAATTCATTGTGTTAGCTGAAGCAAATTTTCCCATTCAGTTATTTACTATATTCTATTTCCATATTTGACATACAAAATGTTTTTATTAATGGCTGATTTTAATAAACATCTGGCCGTGGCTTATTGTTGCATGCATTTTAACCTTAGAGCTCCTCTGCAATTAGCCATCTGTACAGCCTTTATTAGTGAATCTTTAACAGTGTGTTTGAGAAACTAAAATGAGTGGGCAGAGAACTTCACTCAGTCATGGGAGACATGAATTCAATGTCCAACTGTCAGTGGCCTTCTGAATTTTTGAAAGATCATGTATTAAATATTTGTTGATCTACAGGTAAAAAATGATGCATGAACTAGATATTTACTGCATGCATAGCCAGAAGAACTAACTGAGGAGAGATATCTGTCCTTTTTTTCCTGCGATTTCATATTTTTAGTACCTCTTTTGTAACCTTTAAATGACTCCTGCTGTAGAAAACTATTTGTATTAATAAATAGTCTAAATTGCAACAAAATTGAATTGTCAAGGTGCGTATGTCCAAAGAGGACGCCTTCAACCCCGGAGCGGGGGGAAGCTCATCGTCCCGGAGCCTCAGCTCGGAGCAGCAAGAGCCACCGAGGGAGCCTCAAGCCCCCAGCAGGAGTTGCCCAGGAGCCGGCAGCTCCGGTGACGCGAGCAGCGACTCACAGGGGGCGGAGCCAGGAGGAACAGAATCAGCCCTCAGTGGGTAAACCACCCCTCACCCCACCCCTATCCAGGGAGCGCAAGTGACCAGGAGCGCGGCGAACAGGGCGAGCAAACAGGGCGCGGCAGTTGGAGCGGGCAGCGAGCGGGCAGGTGAGCACTCGCCTCGGGAGCGGGGCCTGCTCTGAGAGCTCTGCTGTGGCTGCACCAGAAGTGGCCAGTGTAGGCACCCAAACAGAGCCAGTGGGAGGGGAGACTGCAGCACAGACCTCGGGGTGTAGAAAGTGCCTCGACTGGTCTCTTGAGGCGAGGGTGCACAATGGACAGGGCTGTGCTCGATGTGCCCTAGTGGAGGTGCTCCTGCATCAGGGGCTGAGCTGCGGGAGGCTGTTGGTAAGCTAAAAGATGCCAGGGAAGCTGAGGGAAAGCTGGGCTGCTTGCTCCAGGCCCAAACCGTGCTGGGGCCACAAGTGTCCATCATTGCTCACACAGGAAAGAAGGAGGGCATTAACCCAGGAAGGTGGGAACAAGTAACAAAAAAAAACCAACCAAAAAAAAGGAGGAAGAGGACAATTAGCAGCAAGGGGATTCCTCCTAAATCCGATGTCCACACACAGAACCGCTTCACAGTTCTGCGGAGGGCCAAGGATGAAATACCCAGCACACCAAATGAAAAGCCAGCTGATGCACCAGTAAAGAGGGTCACTACTGGTACCTCCAGGAAACAGTGGCGGGTCATAGTAGTAGGGGACTCTGCTTTGAAACGCAGAGGCACCATCTGTCAGCCTGACTCACTCTCAAGGGAGGTGTGTTGCCTGCCAGGGGCTCGTATCAGGGATGTTGCTGAGAGGCTGCCTGGTCTAGTAAGCCCCACTGACTATTACCCCCTTCTAGTGGTCCATGTGAATGCTAGTGGAATAGACAGCAGTAGCCTGGAGAACATGAAGA
>NW_009909537.1:0-26879 GCF_000696875.1 Nestor notabilis
AGAGACTCCGCCGGCCCGTCGGGGCGCCCCACCGAGCTGGGGTGCAGGGGAGAGCCGCCTCAGATTTATGGACGCATATATATATGCACACATGCATACATCTATACACATACATGCGTATTCCACACACACATAGGCGCACCCCCGAGTGCTGAGCGGGCCGTGCCCTGTCGCCGCTGCCCTTAGACGAGCGCGATGCTCCGGCGGCCATAGCCCCCCACGGCCACGCAGGGGCTAGCTCTGCACAGCCTTCGCTGGTGAAACCCAGGCTATGACGGAGGAAAAGGGTGGCCTTGATCTCCTGCCCCCCTCTTCTTCCGTTTGACCTTATTTTAAGGTTTTCCCCCAGCTCCTCCGCTGCGGGGCCGGGCGCGGACCGAGGCCTCCTGCCGCAAAAAAAAGGCCCGTGATGAACGTTAACGGGCCGGAGCGGCCCCTTGGTGTAACATGCTAAGTGTAAGAAGTATCATCTCCCAGGCTGTAGTAAAACGTCCCTTAAAGTCCATCCGTAAGTCCTGGTATGCACTTAGTTCTTCGGCTTCACGTCTTACAATTGCTATGGGGTATTTGCCATCCCCTTCTCTCCCCACTTTTCTCTGCCCCGAAATCCCGCCTGCAGCCCTAACTCCGGTCCCGCATGCCCTCGGTGGGTGCGGACCGGATGCGCTTCCCCCTACCCCTGGAGGAGAATAGGGCCCTACGGGGGAATCCCCGAGGTGCCTGCGGCCGCAGCCGTCGGGGACGCTGGGACCGTCCCGCTCCCTCCGAACGGCGCGGAGGGGGAACAACAAGCGGGACAGACACCGCTCTGAAACCTCTGGGGCAGCAGGAGCCCCCTCCTCCAGACAGCTGAGGGGGGCGGCTCGCAGATGTCCCTGCTGCTCTCGCCCTCCCAGGGGGACTGCGCCTTTATGTGTGCGATAAGAAGGGATAGTCGTATATGGCAGCAAGGTCCTATAAAACTCAGCAAGGCTTCCCCCTGCAAATTCGTTACGTATTTTTCTCCCGATTAAAGGGAAAAAAAAAAGAAGAATGTTTAATCCGAAGGGAACACAGTGCTGGGCAGCCTTGGCGGCGGGCGAGGATCGATGAGTGGGCAGCAATCCATGCAGCCCACAGTTTAAATGCACGACCGAGATTTATGCAATTGGAAAGGAACCTGAGGAACCAGCCCCTGGCCTGCTGGGTGTGTGTGTGTGTAGAAATGGCAGCACTGGGGAAAACACGAGGGTGGAGCCAAGCTCATCACTTTATGTGTATATTTAGTGTGGTGGTGGTTCCACTGGCTCACAGGGGACTACTTCCATGCTTAAAGTTATTCACATGCTTGAGTGATTTGCTGGATTGTGGCCATATGTAAAGCAATAAATATAAGTGGCTACTTCTGTACAAATAAGAGGTCCAGAGGTCTCACAACTAATTTTTCAGCAGATCCAGACCTTGTACTTTCAAGATAAAAGTGAAGAGAACTCTTTTCTCTCATTCAATTAAAACCCCCTCACTAACAATTAAGGTCACCGGGACAATACAAGCATAAAGGAGCATAAAGCCTTTCCTTTATGAAAATCCTCACCAGGCGCTTTCAAGGCTGCATTATCTGGAGAGGAGCAGGAATCTACAAGCCCTGTACCGAAGAAGTTGTTTTCAACCTTCTGAGCTGCAAATTCTTGCAACTGCTTTGGTGGATGCAGAGCTAAGGTATGAAGCAACTTCTGGCCAGGCTAGAGGACAGCATGTCAGTGTCAGAGTGGGTCCCAGCCCGTTTGGTGCTCCTTTGAAGTCAGTAGAGCCTGAGCTGGCAGCGCTGAGTGCGAGGGGAGTTCCCAAGCAAGCAGAAACTCTCCCTATGAGGTTTGAGGCGGTTGAATTCCCATGATTTCTCCAGGGAAGGTCATGCGTGCTTCCCACTCGTAAGCCAGGATGGGAAGAACAGTGGGGATGGAGGTGGCTTTTCTGCCCTTTCTCCTCTATCTGCATAGCCAAAGGCTCTGGCAATCTTCTTTTTTTTTTATTTTTATTTTTTTGTGCAAAATAAACCAGAGTTTGATTAATATAATAATATCCAGCTTTTGGCAATGCTTCCTATAAATTCATGGCTTTAGCCTGGACTGTCTCATGGCCAGACTGTAAATTTTCGTGTTCTAATTCCCTGTGACAAATCTCTAGCCCCAGTCATTGTTATTTCCTTCAGCTTTCACATCCTCCTGGCAAAAACCTCCAACTCTGGTATTCTTCCCCCAAAACAGAAATTCCTACCACAAGCGCCATTATCCTGAGAACATTTTTTAATAAACATGTTTGGAAAATGAAAACAAGACATGCAAAATATATGAATAGGAGTAACATCAAATGAAGACTTGGAAGGGGTTTCAAGTAGTATTACAAATAGGAAATAGCTTTCCAGAGATAAAAATACTCCATGTGTTTTGTTAACACCAGCATGCAGTCAGGCTTTATTCTCATGGTGTATTTGGATGCTAAGGGACACCTTTGTCCTACTTGATGTACTTGTAACTGCTGGCTGAGCCAGGAGGTCAGAGACTTTAGCTTGTAATCGGTGAGTGACCAGCAATGTCCCTGGCAAATAATGTCAGTGTGACACGATCAGAGCGACAGCCATTCTCGCATGTCAACAGCTGTGGCTCCGAGAGTCTGAGAAAAGGATGAGGGGAGGAAGGTTTCATAGCACAGGTCTTTTTATTAAGACCTGGTCCATTCACCTGAGATGCTGCTTAAAACTCCAGCCCCCCATAGAGAGCAAGGTTTGGGTTTGGTTCTGTTTTCTTTTTTTCCTGACAAAAAGGGATATTAATTACCCTGAGAAGCAGCCTCATCACTGACTTAGTGACAGTTGTAGGCTCTCAGCATCTTATAGGGTGTTTCCTTTTAATTGCCTATGGCACAGGGAATGTTGCATTTTTCTGTCTTCTTAACAAAAAGGCTTCTGAAACTGGAGCACAGATCTAACAATTCTCTCCATGACAATGGAGACAGCCAGGCATTGCCATTAGAGGCCACTCAAATCCCCTCTGGTGAAGCTGGCAATTCTGGGGACCATAAATAATACAGCTTGGGGACCTGAGTGAGCATTGTTTAAGTGGAAACATAAAGGGCCTACACTGGTCAGTGCAGTGTTTTCCTCCTTTTGCTGAAAGGAGAAGCCATGACACGCTCAGCGATCCAATGGGGCATGTATGCATATGCTTAAATCCCATCGGCTTCCAAGGAAAAATTAGCACATGCTCATCTTGTACTGGAAGACAGCAGGGATGGAGCATGTGCCCACAGGCCATGCTGAGTCAGGACCAGGCTCCATGGTTGGAGAGAAAGGACTTCCCTTCTTACAGCCTTAGACAGACTTATTTCATCTTGCCTGGCTAGGCAAGGAGAATAACTGGGCAGGTTCCACTATGCCTGGAAAAAGAAAAGAATTCCTGACCAGAAAATATTGAATCTCCTGCCACAGAAATTGATCAGCTGTTTGGGACCAGGGTACGCCTCATGTTTAGGGAAATGGATGAATTAAAACTGGAGGAAATCTCCGAAGGAGCTCTGTGAAGGCTTTTCATGGGACGAGGAATAGAACCTGCAACCCAGTCTACAAAGACCATGCTCGCCCTGTCTGGAGGCTGTGGGCATGAGCAGGCACCAATGCAGTCTCGTGTTAGAAACACGTTGTATTAGAAATCACATCATTAGGGCAGTTCTCTTACTTTTCTGGCTGGAGAAATGAAGCCAGAGGAGGAGGAAGAAGAAAAGATGAAGCAGCTTGAGAAGAAGAAAAAAGATCTTATTTCTGGTTCCTGTGAGATGTCTTGTGCAGAAACTGTCAGAAGAAGAAACCTTTCTCAAATATAATGTCACCAAAGCCAATGTGCAGTCACATCAGGAGATGTCTATGTGCTCTTTAGGGGTGGTGTGTTATAGGAGTGATAATTCTGAATCTCATTCTTTGGTGATGATTCCCAAGCAATTATGTTTTACTGGTTTACTTTAATGGCACACTTTCACTTTCTTGAAAGAAAACCAGTTGAAATAAGCTTGCAGAGGGAAAATGGGACAGCTAAGTCAGTAATCTTAATGCAGTTTCTATAAAGGTAATGACGATTCTCATTATTTATTCTTTGCTATTCTTCATGGCATCTGATTAATTTAGTTGCAAAATTTAGTTTATGCATACATGCAAGCAGAGCACATGGAAAGTTGTGGGCAGAATGCCCACCCCAGCTATCCCAGAGGATTATGAATGCCAGGCAGTAACAAGGAGAATAGCAGAGCTTAGCACAAGCCTTAAGAAGAAATCCACTGGTCCCGTCTTGCCACCATTTCCATTGGAGGAAACTGTGGGTGCTTCCTGTTAAGAAGGTACCTGCTTGAGGAGCTGGCTTCAGTGCAGTGAGATGTCTCAGCAAGGCAAAGAAAATCCTTGCTCTGTCCATTGGGAGATGCCTGATTTGAGGTTGGGAACATGGACTTTAGCCAAATGAGTCAAAAGTATAAAATCACAAAAAGCAAGAAATTCAAGACTGCATCTGACACTCATCTATGCATAATGCTATAGTCCAACGCTACTTAATTCTTAAGGGCATGACATTAGATACGTAATCCTGGCTCTGTGGCCTCTGTGATTAAAATGCTGTCATGCAATCCAGCTTAGTAACTGATGCTGGAAGTGCTTACAGTACCCCGAGGGGCTCTTGATGTTTTAGATTGTAGCCAAAAGACTCCTGTGAGAGATACTGTACTAACCAGTCTTTCAGATGCTTCCCACTTTCCCGTTTGCCCTGTGAAGTGTGTATGGATGCGATCTCTCTTTCTTTGGAAAGTGAGCTCTTCTCTCCCATCTCCCTCTGCCAGCAAACAATAAAACCCAAGGGGGTTGGGGGCTGAGTTGGGTTTGGGCCCCCAGCACCAAAATGATGAGACTGTTGCCGGACACTATGCATGTGAGTGCAGAACAACTTTATGCATGTAGCACAGACGGTCAGACAGACACACTATGTCTCCTGGACCTTTCTATGTATAGGGCTCTTGACTGTGGCGTTACTGGCCCAAAATTGCAGATCCCAAAGCTGAGCCTAGCTAATAAGGTGTCAAATTGGTCACGCATTTGCTGAACTCAGCAAAATGCAGGACACCAGTGCTAGTTCATCTTTCAGGCACATGGACAAGTCCAAGCCACTAAGACCGTGTTTAAACTGATGGATCTGGGATGCTTCCGAACCTTCAAATCCAGGTGCATATCCTGGCTATCTAGCCTGGTGTAAAGCTTTAAGCAGTGAAAACCGTGTTGAATCATAGAATCGTAGAATAGTTAGGGTTGGAAAGGACCTTAAGACCATTTAGTTCCAACCCCCCTGCCATGAGCAGGGACACCACACACTAAACTATGTCGCCCAAGGCTCTGTCCATAGTCAACCACAGGAAGGAAACTAGGCATGCAAGCAAGGTAAGAAGGAGACACAGTGTGTTATTGTCAGGTCCTTGGTGTGTGCCAGAGGAGACGGGCACCTCGAAAGTCCTGTGTAGTTCATATGCCATACAGGCTTGGTTCAGACGAACTTTGTGAGGTACCATTTTCAGCTGCTCTTCCCTGAACTAGAACAACAATTGTTTCCCCTGTGGTGTGAAGATAAAAGTGCATTGGTGGTTGTGAAACACTCAGCTAACATGGTGAGGAAGGTAATTTCAGTATATGGACAGCAGACTAAATCCCTAATTTCTACCTAGCAATGGGCGCTTATTGGGCATAATGCACACATTCATTTTTGTTATTATTATTTTTTTCCCCATACATAAGATTAGCAGTACCAACTCCAGGCAATTTATTCAGGTGAAGAGAACAATCTTCACAAAAGTCTCTGGAGACAAAGTGGCTTGTTGGCCTATAAACTGGAAATAGCCTACCTCCACTGAGTGCCACAAAAGGTTTCAATCTAATGCAAGCGTAGCTACAGGAGAAACTGACTCAGAATGAAGCAGCTACCTCACTGCAACATCATTAAGGAAAGATTTTAATAGGCTGGGACAGATTTATAATAATTAATACAACTTGCTCATTATCTGAAAAAAGGGATCTATAGCACATAGCATGTCTCTGTGTGAAATTGTAGACTTATTTGCACAAGTGTGGGCTGATTACATTACATGTAAGTAGCGGGGTGAAGCAGGACATTTGGTCCAAATACATGTAAATAGAATACCTAATAGTTTAGAAAAAGTCATGTCACGGGTGATTTATACCTCCCTACTTTGTAAAACCCCATTGGCCATGTTAGATATTTTCATTTCATCTGCCTAGGGAAAAGAGCACAGCATTTTGGGGACTTGTCTCCAGAAAAAGTGCCACAGTGGTAGAGACGCCAAATTTTCATTTCCCCAGTAGGTGGTCTGCTGTGAAATCCCCAAAAGGTGAAGGATCTAGAGCTAGCCAGGGCCTCCCTTAAGCTGAAGCATTTAAGAGATTTTTATGTGTAATTTAAGATGTTTGCTGAGAAATAGAGACTCTGATTTAACTATTTGCAGCTTATGATTTTTCCATTAGAAAATCTTAAGGAACCATCAGCACATTCCTTATTTGACTGACCACAAAATCACAATTTTTTCCCTCAAATCTATTTTCCCACAGCAGTGTCCTTTGTTCTTCTTCTCACTTATTTGGCTTGTGCTGATTTGGAAATAGTCGGAGAAGACACTCGCCCACTGTTATTCACACTAAGCAATATGAGCCTCTAAAAAATTGCCACTGGCTTCTTTTGAGGCAATTTGCAAAGCAGATTTCTTCTGGAAGGCTGGGTGGACTGACATCCCTGCTTAATGTTTAATGCAATTCCCCCAAACATTTCACTCAGCCCTTTCTACGCAGACGCCCCTCTTTAACAACCTGGGAGTTCGAACAGAAAAGAAGAGCTGCACACAGCATTCTTGCATGTAAGCTTCCAAGTCATCCCAAAGATGTTGAAGTTGCATTGCAACAGGCAAATCCAACTACATCTAATTGTCATCCTTACTTAAGTGTTTTATTTTTTGTAGGAAATATATAACTTTTGTTTGACAGTGCAACAGGGTGGTCCTCTTTAAGTAGCTAGAAGAACCTGGAGCCAGTTTCCCCTCCCGTTCCCCTCCAATAAGCTCTTTTTAGGGAAGTAGATGTGTGAAGGAGCAGCAGACAAGATAGAGACCAGAGCCAGATGTTCCTCTGAAAGCTGCCTCCTGATTGGGATAGAATCCCAGCTGTTTGCTGACTCAGGGGGATTCCAGACAGAAAGCTCTGGGATTTGCCATGTGTGCAAGAGAGAAAGGCGCAGCCTGCACTCCCCTATGCTCACTCTCACCAGCTTGCAGATGCAGGGGGCAAGCATGTGTTTGGCTGGGGAAAGGATGCTGTGAAGATGGTGAGCTGAACAACCCTTCTGGGAGAAAGCCTCAGCTCCCAAAATCCTGCCAAAGAGGTAGGTAGGCACATTTGTCCTGGGATCTGTATTAAGAAATTCTGCTCTGTGAAGTGAACTGCTGGTCATTTGTCTAATTTATAGGAAGAATGCTAGGGAAATGGCTCTGCTATGGATGTGTTGCAGGCTGACAGCTTGCACCTGGCTAGTAAAATATATTAGACATTCTGGGCATATTTACAAACATCTCCTAGTTAGGATAATAAGCTACTTTGCCAAAGTCAACACAAGCTGCAGAATTCACTATTTCTCCAACCAAAACATACCTTCCATGCAAAAATCATGGTTCAGCCACAGAAAACCTCTGCTCTTCAACCTGTGTTTAATGCTGCTGGTTCTGGGGAAGACAGTTTCCTTGCATCATTGGTCCATAGGTCACAGCCTCTAACCAAGGGTCTGGCAGTATATGGCTCCACAGGCTGTACAGGTTACTTGCTCAGAGATGCTGACAGATAATGTGCCATGAAGAAGGAAGAAAAGCCTGTCATTAGGGTGGTTTTATTTTATACTTTTTCCAGTCTTCAGGAACAGATGTCACACATTGGAATACCCTCCTAGATGGGTATGTAAGACTCTTGTATATAAATTCCGGAGAGGTCCTCTGTTACCCAGGACTTTGAAGGTGTGCATGGCAACTCTCTGTACACTATGCCTGTTCTTATTCATGATGTGTTTCATTATGAGACATGGCCAGTGACAATTATATACACCAGAAAAACTGAACACCAGACATGTTGTTCAGCTGTGTCTAAACTACCTTCTCACACACAGGGGTCTTGGTGGGCTGCAAACCACCCAAGTTATCTGTCCTCTGCCACTTCAAGCTGGGTGAGCGGGTTAAAGGGAGAGAGCTTTGCTTTTTGTTGCTCAGCAGGGCTGTGTTGCCTGTGAGTCTGACCCTCCCTGGAGATGGCCACTGCTGGTGGTACCCAACTCCCGGGACAATGCATACTGCCAGTGTGGGGCTGTGAGTACAGATGGCTGACGTCCAGCACCACAGGCAGAGGAAAACCTTGGCAGTTCTGAAGGCACACTTTCACTCACAGCCAGGATTAGGAGCACCTCTCATCCTCCTTGATAAACCCCAGCATGGGAATGGATTTGACCTGTTCCTAAGCCAAGTGTGGCTCAGCAGCCATAGCTGCTTCACTCTGCTTCACTCTGCTGCACCCCACATCTTCACGGTTTTGAGGCTTGCCTCCAGAAACTTGGCTGTAAAGTGGCAGTGTTGGTGATTCTATGTCACAGCTTAAGCTCTTAGGTATGAAAAGCAGCAGAAGTGAAGTACTGAAGAAGGGGGCATTACTGCTCTTCTGACCACACTAAGATCCTCTGGAAATCAGCTTATTAGTATTTTATACCAGTGCTTTTAATTGGTAGTGTTACTTGCTAGCTTTGCAATACAATAATCCTAAGGAAGATGAGTTAGTGTTCAGCTAAGCGCTACTAGCTAGCACAAGGTGAGAAATTCCCTGCTCAGAAAGGCTGCCATTTAAATAGATAAGGCAAATTGTAGGAGGAGAAACAGAGCTAGAGAAAAGTGAAAAGACTTGCTCAAGGTCACATGGCAGATCAGCGGCAGATCAACAAAACAGTCTTGTTGTCTGAACTTCCAGCCTACTGTCCTCAGATATCTTTGCTAAAATGTCTCTAGTAGCTGTAGCTCTCCCCATGCCCATAGTGAGCCTCTGCAAATAATATATCATAACTCAAACTCTGGCATCCCAGACATAAGAATTCCATATTTTATGCACTCAGAGTATGATCCCCTAAGGTGGCCAATTTGAAAGTAAAGCAGTTTGTTGGACTGGTCATTTATTTTTAAAAATTAACTTTTGGAAAGCATAGACTGAAGTCTATTTTTTTTTCTGTGGTGAGAGGAACATGCTGGTGACCATAATCTTGGCTAAAATATAGGATAAGGAACTCTTTGTCCTTCCCCCCATGTGCTATTTTGAGTTGGCATGTGTTTACAGAGATAACATTTGATGTCATAGTTGCCACATTTGACAGAGAAAAGCCTGAGAGAACCATTAACTTTAGGACAAGTCAGCAATCTAAGGCATCTTTGTCCTTTGCTAAATGATTAGCTCAAAGTAATGTTTCTTCTGAAGTTTCCAGCCCAAGAAAATCCTACAAACAAACATTCTAATAGCTATTATAAAATAGAGAATCCTTTATACATAATAGAATTTTACAGCTGTGTATAATCAACTGATCTTTATTGCCCACAAGAAAAAAACATTTATTTATATTAATTTCTAAATGCATTATAGCAAGGCTAACTACAGATTTGAAAGCATCAGTGAATGAGAGAATAGAAAGTAGAGACAAATATAGAGTCAGGATGTCAGATTTCTTTTTCTGCTCTACCATTTGGCTGCTTTGTAACCCTGGGTGTGTCACTTAACCTCCCTACCTCAATGCACCTATATGCAAAAGGTAGCAATGATTTCTAATTCACAGGAAGATGCTTCTCCTTCTGCTGTAGACTCAGGCCCTTGACCCTCCCAGGGATGTGCTTGTGAAGATTTTGGGAGAAGTTTTTTTCTCAATGAATCTAGGTAATCCCCAATGAGCTGTGAATCCCATGGGATCATATTATTCAGTAGATTAGATATTGCTGTCAAAAAGAATTGCATGGAAACTACATTCCTAGGACACTGTTGGTCACAACTGCTTTGAAGGCCCTTGAGGGGGAAGACAATGTTGGTTCCACAGTGAAGCCCATGACCACACTTTATTCTCTTAGATGCCTCCAAGCAAGCAGAGGAGTCACTGATATTTTTGCCCGCAACTCTGTTTCTGGACTTCAAAACTCCCTTGCCACAACTGTGAGAAGGAGAAGATGGAAATGGGATAGGGATAGCTTAATTTGCCTCTGTAGGAGAGGGGAAGACAGCACATAGGAGGTCCGTTGGATAACAGGACCTAAGCAGCTGGGGGATACATCCCATGCTGAAGCATATTTACTTCACTGTTAGTGAGTTAAGAAGAGTGGGATTATTTTTAACACTACTTGTGAAATGTTTTTCCTGTTCCTTGAAGAAGTACTTTGGCAAAAGGTGTGGCAGAGATGTCTATAATAGTAAATGTTACTAGGAAATATGGCACTACCTTTTCATCCATAAGAATGTAAAATTGTCTTTTGTAAAAGACTATTTTAGGCACTTAAAATTTTTCCATACTTTCCTTCATACTAAAAACATTTGTGAAGGACAACTATCTTTGCTTGATGACATGTTTGTCTTTTGGTTAAATACTCAATGCAAATGGCTAAGCCAGTATTTCCAGGGATAATGAAGTTAATCTGTCATTTGACTCATTTTCTAAAGGGAGAAAACGCCTCCATCCCGCTGCAAAGCACTGGCTTGTATGCACTTGGGAACAGGGATGTGAATTTGTTTGACAGGGTTACTCTGATGTCAGGAACATGCCTTTTGCTTTCCTAAGTAATATCAGCCAAATTTGTGAAATTCTAGTTTGGACATACTCCTCTGGAGAGACTTGCTAGGGTTGTGCAGCTAAATTCTCTGCAGCTTAGATGTGCTGTAGCCCTGCCAACTCTCATCAGACTATGACTGCTTTAGGAAACATGCATCGATGTGTTACAAAGCCAAAACGCTGCAGTACTTCCCAGCTGGTTCCCTGCAATGATGTGAGGTAGGGGATGCTGCTTGCTTCGCTTTTCAGAACCATACAGTCATATGTCAAACAGACCCACAGGCTGCCCTTTTGAAGCCCAGCTTTACAGCCCAGGCTCCACCGGGCTGGGCAGGCTTGTCCTCGGCCAGCTTGGAAGATCTGCAGGAGAGTTTGTGGCCAAGCAGTGGCTGGAATCACCACTTTTTGTAAAGCAGACTTGCCGAAAGAATTAAGTCATCCAGACTCGACTGTAATTTAGGGAGGGATGAGCACTTTCTCTGATGGAGAGCTAAAGATTACATGAGACAGAAGGGCATGCCTAGCTAGAGGCCATGAGAGACAGCATGGACAAGGGTGCTGTGGCATTAGGAAGAACTGCAATGGCTTGTATAGTCTCTGGAGTTTCTAAGCATGATCAGCAGGCAATTGGCACAGATAAGGAAGGCGACAACAGTGGTTGTGGTTAGAGTTCTTCACTGGCACGGTGAAGAGCATGCAGTGGAAAGCAGCTCAGCCTGCTGCCTGTGTCGCTTCTCCCATGGCCGCACAAAGCCAGGTGGCTACTGCTTCCACCCAGGAATGGGCTCAGGGCTGACGTGGCAGCAGCTGAGGCTGGCAATGAAGCAGGGCTGTCACCATCAGCCAGCCTGGGAGTGACATGCCTCTGTCCCCAGGATTTTGCACACAGAGACCCAGTTGCAGCCCATCCCATTTTCTCTTCCCTACATCTGGCAAAGTGGGCTGCCACTGCCTTTGTCTTCTTAACCCAGGAGAAGAAAACAGTGGTTTGCTACACAGCTGAAAAGCCTCAAGCTGAATCTTTACTCATGGGTGGGGACAGGGGACCAAAAAGCAGGTCTGATGTGCAGCCTTCAGCTCCCGGGACAGTGCCTATGTGCTTGGGACTGTCAGCATTTCAGACTTCCACAGAGCACGTACATGCCCCAACAATGTCCCAGACGTCCCCAGCCCATGTCAGGTCAGGATCTTGCTGTGTAATATTCCCCATGCCTGCCACAGAGCTGCAATAGGCCCCAGAATGGAGACTTGAGGACACACAGTGGGTCTGCTGCATTAGCAGTTAGTAGCTTCTACCTATACATGAGCAGTTTTATACTTATGCATGGAGAGATCTACTTGTTGCTATGATGGCTAGAGAAGGGACATGTGGGGAGCAGGAGGTTATCAATCAGAAGTGTTTGCTCTAAAGTAACACTGAGCAACACAATTTTCTGCACAATCCTTTTTCAAGCCCTATTTCGTCCAATGGAAATAATTGCTAGACATGTTACAGGTAAATAATGCCAGTGGGATTTGTACCATGTAATGGTGAGTACCTGAAGAATAAATTGTCACCTCTGAGGTATCCCAGTTTTGTGGAAACATCTTGACTTTAGCCTCTCTGTGCTCATTTCACCATGTTAAAAATGAGACAATACTTTTCCTTTTTGTCTTCCTAAGGAAAATTTTATTTACCCTCAGGAAAACAGGGACAGGAACAAAAGAAAGAAAGGAAAATAAGCAAACAGAATTAGATTTTTTTTTTCCTTAAAAACCTTGAACATTTTAAAAACCAAACATTTTTCACAAAACCCCTTCACATCTGTTATTTATAAAATTAAATTTTTATGTGATTTTCTTTCTTTCTTTTTTTTTTTTTTTAACTGATTCCCATTCAGATGCCAACAAAATAAATTAGACACAAGTATTACATGTTGTACCAGTAAGTGCTGGAGTCCCTGAAAGAATATAGCAGTGATTATTTTTTTTTCCCTAAAGATTTGGCAAGGGAGGTGTGTTTGGAGGAGAGATAGAAGAACAGAGGTAGCTTGAGAACAAAGAGAACGATGATTAATAGAGTACAACCCTCTTTATCTTCTTTGTCTCCAGATACCAAAAATATTCAGGTGAGTAAGGAAAATGGCAAGTAGGCTTTACATCCCTGATGAGAACCTCAGTCAAATGAAATGGACTTTCAGATAAATCCATTTTCTTCTTCAGATGAATATATTAAAAAAGGCACAAGCTTGTCAGCTCGGGCACTAGACTTATTTTTAAACATTTATCTAGTCAGCATGCCAAGCTCCTAGATACGCTCACAAGCAAAATTCTTAAGCCCAGTGCTTTATAACTGCAGAATGGTGCTGTTGTCTTTCTTAGGAAACACATTATTTCAGCCAGGTCTGCACACAGAAGCTGTGTTGCTTCAACCACGCGGGCATAAGAGCACCAATACAACTTCTCCTCTCTCCCCCATGTCGTGACTGCCATTATACCAGTATAAAGACCCCACACTGATATTATTATTCCTTATTAGGAAAAGGAATGAATTGCAAGCACCTTCCTGCCACTGTAAGTGAATTGATACCAGGAGCTGTAGACGCAGTTAAAAGACCTCCCTCGTGCTTCTCCCCGCAGGTCTCCCACACAACCGACACAGTTACACTTGTACGAAATCTAGCTATACAGCAGGCTTTCATGGACCAGGAATCTTTATGCTTTTTTAATCCACTTAGATTAACAGCAGTGCACTGCTAATTCACATGGCAATGGGCAAAGGGCTTTTTGCAAAGCACAACTTTTTCTTGTAGCAAAAATAGATGAACCCACTTTCCTCCAAAGAATTGATTACTGCATGCCTTTGTGGGTTTTGTACAGCACTCTGGTTGCATGAAGTAGGTGTAGTTTGGCGAATGAGAAAGCTTAACCCCCCTTCCTCCAGCCATATGTGGGGAAGGAATTTGTGTTTAAATCTAGGATTGTAAAAAACACAACAGCTCTCTATTGTTTTTTAAACATAACATTTTTCGTTTTACATGTGATACCAAGCTTTTTAAAATAACTTCAGAGCCCTGTGAAGTTTTCCTAAAATGTCTGTTATGCTAAAAATTCCAATCTCTAGTAAATCAGCAACACATTTTATTGGGAAACAATCATAAATTTGTTATGTTAAAGGGCTAATTTTGTGCTCTTAACATCACTGCTAGGCCAAAGGAGCTTTGGTCCATAGAGGAGTTTCTTATGAGATGGACAACTAAATGTTACACATCTATTAAGTATAAAAGGATTACACGCGCTTTACATACATAACTTGTTTAGACTGGTTTTCAGGCTACTCAGGATTTTCACTTATAGAAATCAAGCCATTCAGAATTGAGGTTATTGCTGCTGCCTCAGTTGAACTAAGATGCTAACGGCATTTTTAGATATGACATTTTCTCCTATGTATCATTTACCATTTGTTTTTATCAGTGGTATTTGACCCAATGCAATAAAGATAGGTGCTGCAAGAATTCTAAGAGAACAGAAATACATATACGCATACAGAGGCAGGTGTCACCAGAAATTATTCTAAGATGGAGGGGAGGCACATGAAGGCAATTTGTATCCCTGTTAGTTTAACTTTTTAAAATCTGCTTTAATTTTCAGAATTTTCTTCTCAGAAATTTTCTCAAAGTGGTGGGAGATCCCTCAGCAATTAAATGAACATGCAAATATTTTATAATTTCTAACACTGGGCGTACTTGTATGAATTCAGTCAGTGACATTATTCCCATAGTTAAAGTTCGGCTTCTGCTTCAGTACTTTGCTGAAAGAACCAAACAGTTTTTCCCTGCTCACTCAGCAAAGGAGTTACATCGGTGTTAACAAAAAGACTTTCTTTATGAACTGGTTATTAGTCACATTCTGTTGGTCTGTCAGATTTCGCTTCCTTTTTACCTTATACTACATCTACTAAATCTCCATTCACCTGTAAAGTAAGGCAAGTAGAATAAATCAGGACCTGATTTTTTTTTTTTTTGTATAAAGTATTACTAGAAAATCTCGATCTGGAACCAAAAATAAAAAGCCTGGTGGATTAGTAGAGATTAAAACTACAGAAAGTTATTTTCTTCCACTATTCAATCATGTTTGCGGGTAGTAGCCCTAAATCTGCACTCACTTGTGCTTGCTATTCTTTTAAAATCTTCAAGCAAAACCTGAGATTTTATTTTCTTGACAGTAAAATGTCAGCAGTGGCAGGAAAACAGAGGCTGTTCTTCTAGGCCATGATAGAGATGAAGATTGAAAGTCCTTCTTTTCTTCTTCCCTTCCTCAGGCTCTGTTTCAGTTTCTTACGCTGTGATAAATGGCACTTAGATCCAGGTGGATCTTGCTGTATCGCAAGCACAGCTTCCTTAAGCATAACACTGTGCTTTCTGTACCAGCATGTGGACAGAGCTGCCTAGTGTGTGTATGGAGCACATACCTCTATCCAGCCTCCTGAAATACAGTGAGGGTACAGGTATAATCTGTCCTCCGCTAGGTCAGATCTGGAAAGTAAAACCTGATTTTTGTTTGTATAAAGCACAGAGCCAACATTGTCACCAAACATAACTGTGATGCTAACAATTTCTGCTAATAATGATATCTTTGGTCTAATACATATCGTGGGGTGCAGTGATGTAATCTTGTTCAATAACATTTAGACCTTTTCAGCTCCCTTTCTGCAAATTATATCACACATTTGGTGCTCCATAGAGAGAAGGCTTCTCTCTAGTGGACCAGATGGCAGATTTAGGACTTTTAAAGTCTGTATCCAAAACCCACTGGAGCAAACAGACTCAGCCATTTTGCATCCAGCGACTCTTTGCTGCACACATGAAACAAAGAGCTAGTTTCTGCACTCACATAGATGCACAAAGCTGATCATTTCAGCTTTGTGAGGAGGGATTAATTCCTGGTGGCTCTGTTTTGCCTGTGGGACAGGGGTGCTCCATATTACCACACCTTGTTCCCTCAAGCCACTCTTGTTCCCTCCTAGCCCACAGACCCCCTTTTCCTCCCTCCAGATTGGGCAGAGGGCAAAGCAGAGGGATTGCATTCTCACATTTCACCCCAACACAGAATCAAGATGTAGCTGAGTTAGATGGCAGGACCCAGGAGCTAAGCAGTGCTCAGGGTCAGACTGCATAAATACAGTCAGTATTAAATCTGTATTATTTGCTTTCACTGCAATGCCTCAGGTCTCTGAGAACCTTACTGTGCCAGGCACAGTACAAGTCCAGAACAAACTTATCCCGATATAGATTTGAATAAGGACAGTATTGAACCATGACAGATTTAGAACACAGCCTTTAAAGATATCATTAAAAATATTTTAAAACCCTGTTTTTGTGGAGCAACACCATCCCCCACCCCTTTAAAGGGGAGACCTTGTCAGGCACTAAATAAATGTTTACAGAAAGGTGTTTATGACTCAACATTAAATAATGATTTAAGGTGGAAATGTTGACAGAGCCTGAGTGCTAGCAGTACTTCTAAGAATCTCGATGCATCTGGGAATTTATTTCCTTTTACAGCCTATGATAAAGAAAAGAATAGCTCTATCTATGTTTTAAAATAAAAGCAAAATTTCGCATCAAGGACCAACCAAAATGGTCTGTAATCCCTGGAAAAAAGGAACCTCTACAGGAAACGGGGAAAACCTCTAATGTAGATGTTTCAGCAAAAAAAAAACATAAAAAATCATCTCCATATGTCACATAGATTCCTTTTTCTGTTTACAAGTCGTTGTTTCAGAAGTTAGGATTTTTAAGTAGTGCTGTCTTTTCATTTCTCTATTCCCTTTGTCTTTTTATCTTAAAATGTGTATTTGCTTCAGAAAGCCTTCTTAATTTTGACCCACTGGTGGCCTGGCTAAGCACTGAGCTAATATTGACTAATATTTCAAAATAAATTGCTCCCTCTAGTGAGATCACGGCAGTACTGATGTCTAGCAGATGTGACTGAAAACTGCTTGAATGTGTTTTTCTGAACCACTCAATTAGGTGGTTTGCTTGTTATGGATTTGATTCTGCGTTCTTTATTCAATCAAAACTTCAGATGATCTCAAGAGGAGACTTGCCTGAGCAAGGAGTGCATGATAAGGCCTTCTGCATTTAAGATAATATTATTTACAAAGGCTTATGCCTCCTACACCATTAAAACCTTCCCTTAAACAACATGCCAATTAACCAGCAGACCTTTGGAGAAGCATGCTAGCTTGCAGAATGCTAAAGCCTTTGCTATGAATAGGTTTCATACAAACAGTACTGTTATCACTGTCTCCTTCATTTCTTCCAGATCCAAGTTGTTTGGAAAAAAAAAAAATAATCTAATTACAGGTAGACCTCACACCAAACATGAACTGGGTGCTTCAGGGTGCTCCCCTACATCCAGTAGGTTTTAAAGTAAAAAAGGTACTAATATGACACATATTGTGGTGTCTTCAAAAGGCCCCTGAGCAAAAAGACATTAAAAAGGAACAGCATTAGCATTCTTTTCAGCACCTTCTACCATGTTGGCATGGTAGTATCAGAAGTAAAGCATTTCATAAGGAAATGGATGCCCTTTCTCTTTTTGACTAATAGACCTATTCTGGGAATACTCAGGAATAACTCCTAGAGAGGAAAGAACTAGAGCGCTGGGGTGCCTCTCTGCTAATTTGTGTGAGTTACTCATTAGCAGCATTACACTGAAGTTGACTGTGCAGTCACTGCAAGTGCTGCAGACACCACCTCCCTACCCAAGCCATGTGCCACGCAGCCATAGGAGGCCATTGCCTGCGGAGGTTTCAGCCCAGGCAATGGCCTTCTCTCCCAGCATATGCAGGTGGCAGCTCCCTGACCAAAACCGTCCCAGCAGAGAAGTGGAGATCCAGTAAATGATGTCTTGTCATCAGCTATCCTGCTCCCTGCTCCCTATTCCCTGTTGGGCCAGCCAGGGCAGGGGCTGCTGCTGGTGGAGGACTTGAGCCCATCCTGCTAGAGTGGCTGGCATTGGCCTTGCTGCCTGTCCCCACCAGCAGTTTGGGGGACTCTCGGCAGAGGTTATCTGCCAGCGTGGCTGACCCAATGCTGAGCGCAGCAGCACTGCGAAGCAACGTTGGCTGCCGCAGGGTGATTTCATTAGCGACACAGCCTGATTTCATTAGCAGGATGATTGGATTAGCATCCGATGAGTGGCTGTAACAAGAGTGGCCCCAGCCCCCATGCCTCGCACACCGGCGGTGGGGGGACTCAACCTGCCCAAGGTTTGAGTGTTGCACAGCCTCGTGCAGAGGGGACGGGATGCTAAAGACCACCCCGTGGCAGGGTGTTTCTTCTTTCTTTCTCCCTCTTGCAGCCCTGCCTGCTCTGTGGAGAAGACACAAACACTTGGCAGGCTCCTGGCCCCCTGAGAGAGGTCACCCTCATGATGATGGCCTCCAGATAGCCTGGAACATGTAATGCCAGGAGGGGCCATCCCTTCCCTTAGGATGAGCTCGTCCCCAGGCACTGCTGCCATGCCCCTAGTGTAAGCAGGCAGAGTGTGCTGTGGGCGGCCCTGCTGGGAGAGCCCATGAAAGGAGCTGTGGCAGTGGTGTCTTTGGGGGCTGTGAAGGAAACTCAGTGTCCAATGGCCGGCATGAGGTGAAGCCAGAGCCACCCTGGGCACCTGCGGAGGCACAGCTGCAGGAGGCTGCCATGTCGTGGAGGTCCAACACAGCTGTCACCCAGAGCCCAGCGGCAGGGCAGACCCCCCACCCGTGCTCTTAGGGACAGGCTTTTTACTGTAAAAGGGAAAAATGTCGTCTCAGCTGACATGAGTTGGGTATCTGGAAGAGACCTCAGTCCCTTCAGACTGCATAAGAGCAAGGCCACCCCACCAGAGAAGGTAGGTTTGAAGGGAGGCAAGAGATATGCCTGAATACCTCATGCTTCAAACCGTTCTTTCTGTCAGAGCAAACTTTGCCCTACCACTGGGCATGAGGCTTTGTTCTCCAGAGCCCATGGATAGTCAGCAACACCAGGGAGGCTCGTTCTGCTGGCAGCTTCTCCTCTCAGCCTGCCTGCCCAGCTGCCTGAGGGAGGGGGGCTGCACTGCCTGTGCCAGGTGCTGCCCTTCCAGGACAAGCCCGCGATGCTTGGCTGCTGTCCCGCCTGGGACACCATTTCCTGGCCTCGCTTTTGCTCTCCAGACTCCCTTGTTAACGTCATGAAAGTGTCACTGAATGTCTGAGGCTACAAACACAGCCCGGGTGAGCCCTGGTCCATTTTCTGTAAGCAAAGCTTGATGGGCCAGTGAAGGTCTCTGGAGGTCTGAGCAGACCCATGTCTGCAGGAGATCAGCTGCCACAGGCAGCAGTGGATGATTCGTTCTTCTGTGAATGAAGTGATGACTTAAAGGCAGGTATTAAGGTTTCTTAAACAAATATTTCCTAACTTCTTTTCAGTGAGGAATAAAAGAACATATGACTCCCAAAAGCAATGGATTAAAAAACCCAAACACAAGCCCATTTTGGAAATGTTGAGGGCTTTGTTGCGGGCCACTGGCAGGCCTGAGGGGGAGACTGCCTCTGGGGGGAAGCAGGTCTGCAGCACCGGCCCTGCCATTCCCTGCCACACCTCCATCGGTGAGAGCTTGTTCCTGTCTGCAGCGTGGGTCTGCCACGGCCCCTCAGCATTCTGCTGAGCGCAGCGAGTTACTTGGCATGGTCACTGGCAGACGCTTGTTCCCACAACCCCTCGAAGCGCAAGTGTGTGTGTGTGTGTTCATAAAGAAAGGCAAGTTTGCAAGGAGAGGTAATATCTTTTTAATGTCTCAGTTGCTACAGGTTGAAAAAGCTAGCAAATGTCTGGCTTAGGATAGTGTATAGGAGTTTATGGGCATTTATGATTGTTGCAAATTACACGTCTGTTTTTGCTGGGAAAACAGGCATGTGGAATATTTCTTTTAATTTCCAAACAACTGCTTGAGGTAATACAGCCATGACACCAGAGTCCAGTGTGCCTGTTGCATACAGGCATGTATGCAAGCACTTCTCAACTGTCTCGAGTTCTGAATGCTTGGCTTCTTGGTCCTTTGTAGCTGTGCCCACTTCTTTTTTAAATATAACTTGCATTTTCAGCAACTTTTGATGGTGAGCAGCGTTCCCCGGGGGTCTATCTTGGGATCGGTGCTGTTTAACATATATGTTGGCAACATGAACAGTGGGATTGAGTGCACCCTCAGCAAGTTTGCTGATGGCACCAAGCTGTGTGATGTGGTTGACGCACTGGAGGGAAGGGATGCCATCCAGAGGGACCTTGATAGGCTTGACAGGTGGGCCAGTGCAAACCTCATGAAGTTCAACAAGGCCAAGTGCAAAGCCCTGCCCCAGGGTTGGGGCAGTCCCAAGCACAACTATAGGCTGGGCAGAGAATAGGCCGAGAGCAGCACTGAGGAGAAAACATGGGAGTGTTGGGTGATGCAAAGCTCAACAGGAGCCAGCTTCAGTGTGTGCTCACAGCCCAGAAAGCCAACTGTATGCTGGGCTGCATCAGGAGCATTGTGACTAGCAGGTCAAAGGAGGTGATCCTGCCCCTGTATTCTGCTCTTGTGAGACCCCACCTGAGTACTGCGTACAGTTGTGGGGCCCCAAACATAAGAAAAACATGGACCTGTTGGAGCAATTCCAGATGAAGACAGGCTGAGAGAGTTCGGGTTCTTCATCATCGAGAAGAGAAGGCTCTGGTGACACCTTATAGTAGCCTTCCAGTACCTGCAGGGGGCGTGCAAAAAATCTGGAGAGGGAGTTTTTACAAGGGCATGTAGTGACAGGACAAGAGTAGATATTAGGAAGAAATTCTTCACTGTGAGGATGGTGAGGCACTGCAACAGGTTGCCCAGAGAAGTGTCCAAGGCTAGGTTGGATGGGGCTTTGAGCAACCTGGTCTAGTGGAAGCTGTCTCTGCCTGTGGCAAGGGGGTTGGAACTAGATGATCTTCAAGATCTCTTCCAACCTAAACCATGCTATGATTCTATGACTCAAATGGTTAAATTCAATTTTCAAAAGTGACATAGAAGCTTATTGTATGAGTTGGATTGTTTTGGTTCTTTTCATGCCAACAAATTTTAGCCTTAATGATTGCCATTTATTCTAGGTTAAGTAGTCTTACTCAAATGTTACTTAGAAGCACCTGTGAGCTTAATGACTGGTGCTGTTCCTAAGATCTTTAAGGCAAGATGTATTACAAACAGTTAAGTAAGTGTTTCCGTAAGCATGTCTGCTGTTAAAAGCTGGTATAATTAAATGTAATGGCTACCAAGTGTCACTAGAGGCTGCTCTTAATACACTGTGGAGAAATAAAAATAAGGAAAAACTTCGCTGCACGACCTCCATCTCCCATAAAGGAGACATTTTTTTAATTTTATTTTACAAGAGGAAAGTAAGTTAATCAGCCTGATGCATCTGCATGGTTATGCTATTTACTTCCATTGCTAAAGCATTCGTGTAACTGTAAAATCATTTTAGCTATTACAACCCTTTGAGATTAGGCAATATGCGGACAAACCACATTTCCCAGATCACCAATATTAATTTCTTCCTAGTGCACACAGAAAATACATCAAATTTTTTGAGTTGCATTTTAAGAAGTATCTGAGCAATAAGTCGTAGTTATAGTAGCATGTTTGACTTTAACGTATGTTTTTTGGATTAATACATTTCCCCCAGTAAAATCTTCTCTGATGTTTGATGTTTTCTATTCTTAATCTTCCCTATCTGCTTTGTCCTTGACAAGTTCCATTCATCTTCTATGTAAGGACTCCTAGCTAAAATAATAAAAAACCCTTCAATATTTTCCAAAGAACTCATAAATACTTTGTGCAGAACTGTTAACATCTAAATCAGGTGTGTTTAAATAAACAAAACACTGGCTGTTTGTGTCACTAAGACACGGATGTCAACCTGCTTTTGGCAGCTCAACTACCTCTCTGTTCCCTTCCTGCACTTTCTTTGTTCATTTGGACAGCCCAGAAGGTACACTGAAGATGCTTTTTCCTGGGTAAACCCACCCACCTATCAGATCAGAATGAGCATTTTGTTTTGGCCAAATGAGATGTTCTCTGTTCTTTCAAAATGCAAAGATGGCCAAATATTTATTGCCCTGCTCTGTTCTCTTCTAACCGTGCATCTGCAGACATGAGTAGAGGATGTGGGGAGTGGTCTGACCAGGGCTCAGAGCAGAGCAAAAGGCACTGTATGGACAAGTTAGCATAGCATCATGCTTGCATGAATAATGTCCTTCATCCTGGCCCCGGCTTTTCTGATTGGACCACTCTACTGCCAGCAAAGGTATGATGTTTGGCATCGTACCTGAGTTTCCTCTCCTGCAAGCCAGTCTTAGTCGTAGCCGACCTTCCCCTCCATCGTGTTGTTTCAATGCTAATTATGTGTTCTTGGCTCTGCTGACTGTTCTGTTTTTGTAATATGAGGTGACTGACTTAATGTTCATTAAAACCAGTCCCTGCTTGCATCAGCCTTTCTCAAATTGTGCAACTGTGCTTCTGTTTTGTGGCTAGGGTAATACCTGAGGGTGTAGTTTGCTCTCATTCACCTCCTAGTTTGCGCTGGTTCACTTTTGTGCCTGGAGCTTGTCTTTCCTCTGCAGTCTGGTGGGGAGGTCAGCAGCCCTATGTGAAGCCAACAGTCATGTTATTTCAGGGTATTTACTGTAGGGGCTCATTTTTGTTTGTTTGTTTTTCTCCTGAACTAAGGAGAAGGGGAGTGAGTCTGTGCAGCTTGAATGAAGCTTTGTTTTCTGCTGAGGAAATGAAAAGCTGAAATCTTGTCTTGCTTGACACAGAAATGTTCCCTTTCACAAGACTGAGCTTTTTGGTTTGGAGTCCTTGAGGTGGTAAAGTAAAAGAAGGGCTGCATTTACAAGAGCACTGGAGGAGAGGAATGCCCGTTATGTGCAGTGGTTGGAGATCTCGTGCAGGAGGTGGAAGACTTGGTGAATTGTTGTTTCTGCTGGAGAGAATTTAAAACCAAATGTCTTCCGTTTTAGACTATCACTCAAACCACTTACTATGGAATGGCGCTCCTCTACATTTCCAGTTACTTAGGGCCTATTAATGCAGATCTGAGCTTATTAACAGCCTCTGTTAAAGACATCCATCTTTACTTAAAGTAATAATAAAATATAAGGTTCTGGCAATCATGTTCTCAGATGCTCATGTAAAGCACCCGAACTAGAAAGTTGCTAATTTGTCTGGCTATTATTTAAGTACAATGGTGGAATGTGGAAGACGAGGCCCAATACAGTCATGTGAAAGAGTTCACACGCTTTTCTGCTTTTCTGCGGAGGAGGCAGAACTGAGCCTTGATCTGCTTGCCCAAGAAAAAGTGGGGGTGATAACTTTTCATCAGTGGTTTTGTAACTTCAGGTAGATAGTGTTTTCTCCAGCTGAAAATGCTTAACGAACCTAGGTGGGCTATAATTTCAGTTTGCTGAAAGTAACTACTTGCTAAAATAAATGGATCAAATCCGATTTTGGCTGCCCAACATACACCTGGAAAGTCTGCTTCTTAGACTGCCACGGCAACTTTTGGCTCATAAGAATCTGGCCCATGGCTTAACAGCTTTTTTGCTGTAACATTGGGCAACTTCTGCTCTGGCTTCTGCTCCGGAGCCTCTTGGAGGGGTTTCTTCGCTGACCTGTAGTACACAAATGTGTTTGACAGCAGGCAGTACAGAATGGGAACTCTGGCATGACAGAACCTCATGATCTGTTCTTGGTCTTGCACTCTTTGGAAGAAATCATATCAGTGACCAGTCTCTTGTTTGCTGCAAACAATTAAAAAAATTCAGAAGCTGGAAAGGATATCTTTCCATCCATCTTTCATCCATCCATCCAACTAGTGAATGCTGCTTAAGAACAGTGTCTCTCAGATACTATGTCATGGTCATATTTTTCAGGATTTGTTCTTCTCTCACAACTCTTAAAAATATATACTGGAAAGCCAGAAAACTCTCAGACTTATTTGAACCAAATACATTTCAGATGCTTTTATGAAGAATGTTTGTTTGCTTTTCTGAAGCTCATCTTGGAAAAGTTCAGATGTCTGGGCAGCCATATGAACCACTGTAGTACCTGTGAGATGGAAAACATTTCCTTAGTCTCATGTAGCTATATCTTTCTGTACCAGTTTTTCACACACAGGCATACATTTAGCTGCCGTAAGTGTGGATGGGAAGTTGGAATACCTCCAGGTCAGCTGTCTTCTGCCTAAACATTCAGGAAAGCAAATACAACCTTGTTTGACTAACTTCTGTAACTGGTTACATATAATACAAGATGAAATTTTAATTTGGCAGTATGGTATTGCTATAACAATATAGCAATATAGCAACAGGATGAGATCCTATCCTTCTGACCCTTTTCAGGCTCCCGTGGCCATTACAAGCTAGCTTTTTCCTTTTCACCTTGAGTCCCAAAAGCTGCTGGAGGATGCAATCCCCAAAATTATGGTAGCCAAGAAATGGCACTGGTCATTGTGGGAAGATTGGAGGAATAATTTCTAGTCATATCCTACTTCAACAGTGAGACATACCATATGTATATGTTTGGGGTTTTTTTATGTCTGCGTACTTTGTAGTAATCTTAACTGCTGTTTTAGAAACTGACTCAGTTGGGGAGTTGTAGACGCTTTGGTATTTGCATTGGTGCTATTAATTTTTTTTCGTTCTGTGCAGTAATACAATGTTTTCAGTTGTTTCTTTACCTGAATCATCAAGATAAAGTGTTTTCATGCCTATCAGGCTTTCAGCCTCCTGGGGCCCATGGGCTCAGGCTCTGTAGGACGCACAGCTGTAGCTGATATGAGAAGGATTTACAGAGCTAGTGTAAGGCAACACTGCAACGGTCACAAGTGGCCCCTCTTTAACTCCACCACATCTCGCTTCGATTACTCAAAGTTTTTCTCTACCTCGCTGTGTGCAATAGCTTCTTCTGTGGTACAAGAAGAACAGCAGACCCTCAAAAAGCTGTGTGAATCTAAGGGGCCAGCTGGTTCTGCACTCCCTCACTTGGCTTTATCAGTGGAAATTCCTTCCTTGCTGATCGAATGACCGAGGGAAAATTATCTCTTTTTAAAACAGTTCACATTTCTTTGGGTTCAGTTTCAAATTGGCTTTCTTAAGCTTATCACAGACCATTTGTAAATGCACTAGTTCCTGACCAAAAGATTTAGCATGTACCAGATTTGTTATCCATCTAGGACAAACAGTCTGAAAGAGGCACATGCCATACAGTACATTCTCCATGAGCCATTTAAAGGTAGCAAAAGCACTGCATAATCTAGAGAACATTACTTAAAATTGACAGAACATTTAGCCTACCATAAAAGCAGTCACCTTCTAGGGCTTTTGAATATACTTCCATGTTCACCTACCCACTTAAAATCAGTGTAGTAATTCAGCTAACCTTTCTGTAATATCAGAAGTATCCAGGCACTAACCAAATGTCTCTCTGATCCATTGTGGCTCAGACACAAAAGCTTGCATGTGGTCCCATCTCCCTGAACAGAGTGAGAATCAAATGACAGGCAGCAATTGCTTCTTTTACTCTTTCTAAATCCACTTCTCTTCTCCATTCACTCAGGGTCATGAGCCCAGTAGTTGTTCAGGCTTGTCCTTGGCTTCTTGGTTTCTCTTTGCCTCCGTGGTATTTTTCTATTGTCTCTCTCTGATTGACTTTTTAATGTTTTTCTACTACAGAGATACACAATGCTACCAATATGTGCTTTGTCTTAAACAGTGGTATGTCTGTGTGATTTGGATGAAGGCTGCTTTTGCTATAGCTTTCCAGCACCATAGAGAATCTTCATTACTTGTTATATTTTCCTTGATGAAAGCCTTGATGAAAGCCTACTACTGTAGCTGATAATGGTGGCCAGCCGGATCCCACTCAGGGACAGTAGGGGCTACATGTAACAAAGGATAGAAATGTCTTAAAGTAACTACTTAATTTTGCATCATTTCCATAGTACTCATATTTACAGCACATTGTGGCAGAAGTGTGCTGTAGTTAGAGAATCAGTTCTTTCTGCCAAATTTCATTAAATCTTTTCTGAAAGGGAAATCAGCTGAGCCGTGTGCTTGAACATCTTCGTATCAGTTTTGCATTGTTGCACATGACAGCCAGCTGGAGTTAAAAACTTACAATTAAAACATACAGCATCAGCAGTGCACAGAAAAATTTTCTGAGCTGATCATACTATTGTATAGTCACGGTGATAAAAACATGCTGATAGTACTGCAGTGTGATGCTACCAAACCAGTTTGTGACCTTGAAACCGGGAGAAGAGGTTTTGGCTTCTGCTCCTTCAGTTCACTCATCAAAACAGTAAAACTGTGAAGGGTGAGTTGGCATGTGTCCTGCTGATCAGGCAGCTGCCCAAGGACAGCCTGCTCCCCATGTGCTGAGCTGCTGGGAGTTTGGGTGTGGGGCTTTCACTGTCCTCTGTGTGTGAATTGGAGCAAGAAGAAAAACTGGAAGAAACTGCCTGGCCTCTTGCAACCTCTTCACCTTAAAGAGCAGCCAGTACCTGCAGCAAGTTGTAACCACTGTTAGTCAAAATCCTGTCATGCTTTGTTTGCAGGAGGCAAATGACTGACATTTTCCTTTGGCATGTGTCATGGTTTAACCCCAGCTGGCAACTAAGCCTCATGCAACCCCTCACTCACAGCCCCCTGGTGGGATGGGGGAGAGAATCAGAAGGGTAAAAGGGAGAAAATTCATGGTTTGAGTTTAACAGGTAAAGAAAAACTATGCACTCAAGCAAAGCAAAACAAGGAATTAATTCCCACTTCCCATCAGCAGACAGGTGTTCAGCCATTTCCAGAAAAGCAGGGGTCCATCACACGTAATGGTTATATGGGAAGACAAAACACTGTAACTCCGAATTCACCTCCCTCCCCCCCCCCCCCCCCCTCTTCTCTCTTCTCCCTCTCT